>NC_092383.1:93496033-93771458 GCF_030028105.1 Mobula birostris | reverse complement strand
GGATTACAAATATTAAATCTTAAAAATAGTAACAATTAGTAATTATTAAAAATTTAAATTATAAATCATAAATAGAAAATAGAAAAAATGGAAAGTAAGGTAGTGCAAAAAAAACCGAGAGGCAGGTCCGGACATTTGGAGGGTACGGCCCAGATCCGGGTCAGGATCCGTTCAGCAGTCTTATCACAGTTGGAAAGAAGCTGTTCCCAAATCTGGCCGTACGAGTCTTCAAGCTCCTGAGCCTTCTCCCGGAGGGCAGAGGGACGAAAAGTGCATTGGCTGGGTGGGTCATGTCCTTGATTATCCTGGCAGCACTGCTCTGACAGCGTGCGGTGTAAAGTGAGTCCAAGGACGGAAGATTGGTTTGTATGATGTGCTGCGTCGTGTTCACGATCTTCTGCAGCTTCTTTCGGTCTTGGACAGGACAACTTCCATACCAGGTTGTGATGCACCCTAGAAGAATGCTTTCTACGGTGCATCTATAAAAATTCGTGAGGGTTTTAGGGGACAGGCCAAATTTCTTTAGCTTTCTCAGGAAGTAAAGGCGCTGGTGGGCCTTCTTGGCAGTGAACTCTGCTTGGTTGGACCAAGTCAGGTCATTTGTGATATTGACCCCAAGGAACTTAAAGCTTTTGATCTGTTCCACAAAATGTTAAAACTATTATTTTTTTGGAAAAAAGAAGCCCTACTAACTAAAACAAAAAAAAAAAAACCCTACTAACCAAAAAAAAACATTGGGAGCACAACCCCAGAGCTATACGCCATACAAGCTCCCATAAAAGAAAAACATCAATCTGCCAACCAGAACCAATTACACAAGAAGGGGACCACCTTAATTAACTCAAATCAAATGATAGTAGCGGGCAAAAGAACCCCATCTTTTCTCAAAGTGAAATCAAGGACCAACTTAGCCTGAAATACTGACGGTTCATTCCCCTCCGCAGATGCTGTCTGACCTGCTGAGTTCTATCGACACTGTCTGGCCCACTGATTTCCTCCAGCACTTTGGTTGTGTTGTTCTAGGCTTCCAGCATCTGCAGAATTTCTTATGTTTGTAAGCATTACCTCAGCTTCCTTCTCCACGGGCGGGGCCTGAAGAGATCCAGCATTTTGTTTCATATCTTCAGCATCTGCATCATTTCACTCTTGGTGGAAATTAACTCATGTAGTAATTTTCTGATTGTAATATTTATGTGATGTTTGGGTAAGTGCATGGATTGGAGGGGTAAGGAGGACTATGGTCCAGGTGCAAATTGGTGGGACTAGGCAGAATAACAGTTTGGCATAGACTAGGGCCTGTTTCTGTGCTGTAGTGCTGTATGTCTCTATGACAAGAGAGCTGTACAGCAGAAGAAATTGCTGATGCTGGAATCTGGAGCACAAAAAAAAGGTCAGGGAGTATCTGTGGAGGGACATGGACAATCAACAATGGGGGTGGAGACCTTTTGTCTGGATGGAGAGGTGGGGGGGGACAGCTGGTATAAAGAGATGGGGGTAAGGAGTTGAGCAAGAGCAAAGTCTTTCATCTCATCTCATTCACTACAAACCTCTCGAAGGGAGGCCATTGAGAAAGTGGGGTGAGTCCCCTCCTTGACCACGTGGGTGAGGATGCTCCCACAGTGCAGGCAGGAAGCAAGGTCCAGCATTTGGACCCAGTGATGGAGATGGAGCAGTGATGTACTTCCATGTCGAGATGATGTCTGAATTGGAGTGGAACTGGGAAGCTGAGGTGTACCCGTCTACCTGCTACCCTTGTCCAGTGTCTGTCCCTGTGGTGGAGGTCGAGGATCTGGAAGGTGCTGGCCTGCTTGTGGGAGTCGTTGCAATGTGTTTTACAGACGCTATGTGAATGAGAAGTTCGTGAAAGTGGTTACATCGTTACATATGGTTACATATGTGTGTGTGTGTGTGTGTGTGTGTGTGTGTGTGTGTGTGTGTGCGTGTGTGATCTGCGCATGCCTGTTTGTGCTTGTGTGTATGTTCTGTGTGCTTTGAGTTCTGATTCAAAAGAAGGCATCTGTCGTTAAGGACCCCCTTTACCTAAGACATGTTCGTTTCTCACTGTTACCATCAGGAAGGAGGGACAGGAGCCTGAAGGCACACACTCAGTGATTCCGGAACAGCTTCTTCCCCTCTGCCATCAGGTTTCTGAATGGACATTGAACCCATGAACACTACCTCATTATTTCTTTCTTTTTTGCTCCCTCTTTGCACAAATTATTTATTTTTAAATATATATTTACGATTGTAACTTAGTTTTTTTAAAAAAAATGATTATTACATACTGCAATGTACTGCTGCTACAAAACAAAATTCGTGATGTATGCCAGTGATACTAAACATGATTCTGATCCTGCCTGCATTCTGTGTGTGCATGAGCATGTACTTACTGTATGTGTGCAGTGTGTGTGTGTGTGTGTGTGTGTGTGTGTGTGTGTGTGTGGGTGTGTGTGTGTGTGTGGGTGCATGTGCCACCCACCACTGTCTGCCTCCACCACTGTGAAGACAGAAGGAAACTCACGCATGACGAATCCCACATCAAATTCACAAAGAGGTTTACAAGTTCTGTTCCTGAAGTGATGTAACCAAAAGTTACCGTTAAATGGAGTCTCTGTGCCCCTAGTTTGACTGGGGCATGTCTTGCCTATTAAGGTATTTCTTCTAAAGGATGTGGTTTGTATGATTAGCCTCATACTACAATGAATCCATAAAACACAGGCGAACTTTCATTCAAATGATGTACATTGCAGTGAAGAACTCATCCTGACTGGCCAGCATCTGCCCAAAGCAGAAGAAAACCAAAATGTCAACATCTCTTTAGACTGTAAATTCATTTTATGCAGCAGTGTTGTAGTGTGTTTACTATCAGTTGTCAAAGGATGACTGTGGCTTTAAGGCCGTTAACTAGTTAGGTTCTGGGTCATGTGATTGACTGTTAGTTGAGCAGTTATCAGTAGAGGTCACATTGGGGATTTAGATAAGCTGTCATGTCAAATTGAACTCTTTCTTTGTAAGTGCAAGGAACCCAGATACAGTATTGCAATATTGCAGAGGTAACAGGAGGGTCTCTGGCATGGAAAAGAGGTAGACCTGGTACTAATGCTGTATCAGTGAATCCAGAACCAAAACCCCAAGGAAATGATCATTGTTGGATGGAAGGAGTTATCTCACCACTAAACTGCCACCCCATTCCTGGTGTGGATGCTTTAGAGACGGCTCAGGGGAGATTTATCAAAGATTAGAGACTATGTCCTATGAGGATAGGTTGAGCGAACTAGGGACTTTCTCTTTTGGAGAGGAGGAGGATGAGAGGTGACTTGATAAAGGTAAACAAGATGATAGGAGGCATAGATAGAGTGGACAGCCAGCGACTTTTCCCCAGGCTAATGCGAGAGGGCATTAGCTTAAGGTGATTGGAGTTTCATCATCATCATCATCAGCAATCACTCTTAGTTGAGAATGGTGCTTGATCTGGTCATTTGTGGGTCTTGAGATGACTGAAGAGGCCAATCCATGATCCACAAGTCCTATTGCAGTGTTGGCAGGTGTAGGCCGTTGAAATGGTGGTGGATGTAGCCGGCTGGGCCTTTCCCAATCTGTCTTTACAGTGAAGCTGCTTTGTCTCAGCGGCAGGGTGGAGGTATTCTTCGAGCTGTACAGTCCCCTCATAGACAGTCTTTCTCCAGCTTTCCCTGTCCTATGATCATTTCTCCCACCCATTCAAGTTGATATGGCACTTCCTAACGTGGGTCTTGATATTGTCTGCTGATTTCCCCTTCAAGAAAAAAGGTGTACCCACCCTTCTCCTCCTTCAATTGCCCCTCCTCAGCTAATCGCGTTTCAGAGGGCGGCAATGTCGGTTTGAAAACTTCTCAGCTCTCTTCAGGTGATAGCAGCACGTCTTTCAGGACGATGGCTGGACTTGCTCTCCATAGGTGTCTGCACATCTCAGACTCCAAAATTCTTATGCTTTTGTTTCAGACCGCAGTTTGGTGATCCCACTAGGCATGGTAACCCAGTCGGGAGTAAGGAGGCAGGCTTTTCTTTGGGCAGCGTTTCTAGCCCCTTCCCCATGTCGAGTGAGCAGAGCGGATCCTGAATAGGGCCGCCCAGTCATGGGGGCAGCTGCTAAAAAGCTCCATCTGCCTCAGTTCAAGAGCAAGGCACTGTATCTAACACCCACCACCTGCGTACCAGGTTGTGGCTGGGAGATCCCAGCCTTCACTGCCCTGCTCCTGTCACCACTGGGCTTTGTCCAAGTTGGTCAACTGGACTATCAAACCAGGAGAAATGCCTGTGTGTCAGGTCTTTTAACGTGGGGAGACCGATGCACAAGAAGCCACCACGCGATCCTTGACAGAGAAGGGGCCAAAAACCAATGGCATGGAGACCAAGATGATTGGGGCCCTCTTCTGTTGCAGCCTTCCTCCGCCTTCACAGCCATTGTGGTGGTCCTCATAGTTCTGAGATTCCGGAGACTCTAATTTACCACCATCTGCCGCCTGCTCCACCGTCGAGGTCTTGGTTGGACTGCACTTTGTCTGGATCCTCTCCTTGACCTTACCACCATGGGTGACCCTACCAGGAGCAAAGCTCCGGACTATATTGCTCTTAGGTTGTCCCCACCTTGACAAAGTGGCAGTACCGTAGAGAGGCAGAGGAAAGTATGGGGAGGGGGTGCGGACAGATGTCAGAAATAGATTATTTTACACAGAGAGTGGTGGGTGTGTGCAGCGCGCTACCAGGGGTGGTGGTATAGGCAGATACATTAGGGGCATTTATGAGACTCTTGGACAAATGGAGGACTATGTAGGAGGGAAGGATTAGATTGATCTTAGAGAAGGTTAAAAGGTCGGAACAACATCGTGGGCAAGAGCCTGTACTGTGCTGGACTGTTGTACATTCTATGTTCCAGACAAGACACCACAGGACCAGTCCACAGTGGCCTTAACAAGGAGCAACTTTGGACTCAGCTCTCAATGTCCCAGGGTACCCAGCTGCAACAGTGAATCAGAATGGTGTACTTCAACTGTCTCCCACATTCCACTTGGTGGAAGACACAGACATTGCAGTGCGTAAAGCAACAAGTCCAATTATGCGGGTACCTTTGTTGGACACGCAGTAAGGGGTGGTTTGTTCTTGACTGACAAGTCAACTGAGGACCCCTGCCATGGTTAATACATGGCTCAAGGCCAGCAGGACACTAAGATGAAAGGGTGATCAGGATGTGCAGCAAATCATGTCCTTGGCAGTGATCCAGGAAAATAAATTATTGAACAACACATTTTGCTGCAGGAATATTGATTCAAAATATTGCTGGACAGAAAGGGGTGGTAAGGAAGGCATATGGCATTCATGTCTTAATTAATTGAGACATTGAATTCAAGTATGGGACTCTAAGTATAAGCGTGCAACATAGAACATGCAACGTGAATCATTCTGGCATCTTCCCCCTTCCATTCCAGGCCAGAAGAGAGGTCTCGATCCGAAACGTTGACTGTTTATTCATTTCCATGGATCTGCTGAGTTCCTCCAGCATTTTGTGTGTGTTGCTTTGTGAAATTATGTTGCAGCTTTATCAAACTCTGCTCTTGGAGTATTGCCTTCAGTTCCAGCCAGCTCAGTAGAAAAAGGACGTGGAGTCTTTGGAGAGGGTGCAGAAGAGGTTTACCAGGATGCTGCCTGATTAGAGGGCATGATGAGAGATTGGACAAACTTGGGTTGTTTTCTATGGAGCTGCAGAGGCTAAAGGGAATTTAGAAAATTATGAGAGACATAGATAGAATAGACAGTAAGTATCTTTTCCTCAGGGTCAAAGGGCATTAATTTAAGGTGAGAGGGAGATGAGTTCAAAAGAGATGAGCAGGGCAAGTCTTTTTTTTACACAAAGTAGAGGGTGCTTGCAATGCACTGGTGAAGGCAGATAAAGGTAGGCTCATGATGGGGCAACCAGAACTGCATGTAATACTCCAGATATGATCTAACCAGAGTTTTATAAAGCTGCAACATAACTTCCCAGCTCCTGAACTCAATCTCTTGACTTGTTAAAGGCCAGTCTGCTACATGTCTTCTTAACCGTCCCATCACCCTGTGCAGCCACTTTCTGGGAGCTCTGGACTTGGACCCCAATATCCCTCTGTATATCAACACTGTTTAGTGTCTTGCCATTAATATTTGGTCTCCCAAAGTGCAACACTTCACATTTGGCCTGGTTAAACTCCATCTGCCATTTCTCCGCCCAAATCTGCAATTGATGTATATCACGCTGTATCCTTTGTCCTTTGCCAGGCTTCTACATTATCCACATCAAATTTTCATGTCATCTGCAAACTTACTAACCCACCCATCTACGTTTTTATCTGTGTGTATGTGTGTGTGTGTGTGTGTCTTGTCTGTCTATATATATCTCTCCCTGTGGAGCACTACCAGCCATGGTCAGAATAATTCTCACTGAACACTACACTCTCATTTTGCTTGGACTCTGAAGAGACTGGGGTCTCAAACCAGTCTTAGATCGCCCCATCTACCCGCAAGAGGAATCACGGCCTCGTTCTCGTACATCACAAATTAAAAAATGACTTGGTCTCATTAATTATAAGAAAGCAAAGTGTGGTTGGCGTGCTGTTACCAGAGTTTCTGTATTTGCTGTCACTGTGTAGGCGAGTTGTGTGTCGTTTACGCATTGAACACTTCACCTGTGCTGCAGAGTTTAAAATCTTCCATCAGCCCGAGGCAGCCATCATTTCCCATCAGCCCTCAGATATAACCCGTGGAAGCAAGTGGCCCTTTATTTTGGCTCAAATCAGTGTGCTTAAAATGTTTCTTAAACTTCTGCTCACTGGGCTATTCCTCAAACTAATGAGAAACCTGCTCTATAACTGCTTGTCTGTATCAACAATAATGAGGCAGAGACACTTGAGAGCTTCAAGTTGCTAGGTATAAACAACACCAGCAGTTTGTCCTGGCGCAGCCACATAGACACCATGGCCAAGATAGCTCAGCAGCACCTCTACTTCATCCATAAGCCAAAGAAATTCACCATATCCTCAGTGCTTCCTACCAATTTTTATAGATGCACCACAGCTTAGTACAGTTATTGTTCTTCTCAATTCCACAAGCAATTGCAGAGATGTGGACGCAGCTCAGCACATCATGAAAACCAGCCTCCCTTCCATGGACCCTCTCTATCTTTCCCCTGCCTCTGGAAAGCAGCTAACAAAACATCAGTTCATCACCCAGTCTGTCATGGACGTGTCCTTCCCCACCAGCAGCAGTACCCACAGGAGGTGCCACTAAGTCATCGTTAAAGATCCTTGCCATCCGGGACATCTTCCCACGGCCACCATCAGGCAAGTGGTACAGAAGCCTCAAATTCCACACCAGGTTCAAGAACAGCAACCACTCAGGTTTTGAACCGACCAGCACAACCCTAATCCCTATGGTTTAACAACACTATGCCCACCTCGCACTGAAATGGTCTTTGAGTCCCGATGAAGAACCTTGGCACGAACGCTGACTGTTTATTCCCCTCCATAGTTGCTGCCTGACCTGCTGAGTTGCTCCAGCATTTTGAGTTTGTTGCTGTGGATTTCCAGCATCAGCCAAATCTCTTGATTTTTCGACTTAGTATTTTATTGTTCTAATCGTACTTTTTTTGTAAAAATTGTCTTTAATTTATGATTTTGTTTTTCGTGTGAATGCTGCTTGTATGATGCTGCTGAAGGTAAGTTTTTTGTTGCACCTGTGCACACTGCTACCTGTGAGTCTGTCCAAAAAAAGACTTGACCTTTTAACGGTTTCATTTTCACACAGCATTTGATACAGACAAAATCAACAGTTTTGAATAAATATACTTTTTAATTGCTGAAATGGTGTTCTTGATTACAATGTGGTATGGTCACTGAATGTAACACAACCCCTCAGAACAGTCAAATAAACAAAGAGTAGATCATCTCGCATGGCTGAGAATGAAAAATCCAAGGAGGCGTTTCAAACAGAAGACAAACTGGATTTTGTCACCAGTGCCACAGCAGCTATACAGACCTGTAAGAGTACTGTCAGTTACTTCAGGGGAGGCAAAGACTCAAACAGCTGAACTTCCAACTTTCAAACCTGCATCTTATCACCTTCTAACTTGTCCTCTTTCCCATTCCCACCCTCCCCACCTTTTTATTCTGTTTTTCCCCTTCCTTTCCAGTCCTGAAGGATCTTGGCCCAAAACATCGACTGTTTATTCATCTCCATAGATGCTGCCTGACCTGCATCTGTTCCTCCAGCAATTTGAGTGTGTTGCTTCAGCCATGATCACCAACAAGAGTTTACACATGCGCGCGCACACACACACGTGCACACATCAGAGCATGCAGGCAGTCCCTGTACTAACTAATCGGGCCTTGTCACTCCAGGTTCCCACTTCAAATTTATGACTTTGTTAAAGCCACAAGTCTTTAAAATGAAGAGTAATTTATTTTTCATACCCTCAGTCTGGTCTGGTACTCTTGGAAAACCATTTCTTCAGTGGGAGCCCACCAGCCGTCAGGCTCTCTTCTCGCTGCTGCCATCAGGAAGAAGGTACAGGAGCCTCAGGACTCTCACCACCAGGTTCAGAAACAGTTATTACCCCTCAATCATCAGGCTCCTGAACTAAAGGGACATCTTCACTCAACTTCACTTGCCCCATCATTGAAATGTTCCCACCACCAGTGGGCTCACTTTCAATGACTCTTCATCTCATGTTCTCGATATTTATTGCTTATTTATTTATTATTATTGTTTCTCTCTTCTTTCATTTACACAGTTTGTTGTCTTTTGCTCACAGGTTGTCTGCCCTGTCAGTGTGGTCTTTCACTGACTCGATTACGGTTACTGGAGTTATTAGGAATGCCCACAAGAAAATGAATTTCAGATGCTACATGGTGACATATATGTACTTTAATAATAGATTTACCTTGAACTTTTGTTTTATGAAACATTCCCATTAACTCCTCCTCTCAATGGACTTCTCTGGGATCCCAACAAGTTTCCAAATGGCACTAGACAGGAGCATGAGCAACTAAACTAATTTGGTGCCACTCGAAAGGATGGGTGCCCAAAAGCTAGGTCAGAGAGGTAGGTCTTTTGAGGCCTGGGGAAGTGGATGAGGAGGGAGAGGGGTGGTCAGGAGGGAAGGCCAGAACTAGGGGTCCAGATGGCTGAAGCTACAGCCAGCTATGCACCAATTAAACCCAATAGGTGAGCAGATGGCACTGAAGTTAGCATTGTGGACAGTGAGGAAGGTTGCTTAAGGATACAGTGAATCAAAGACAACAGTCATAGAGTCATACAGCACAGAAACAGGCCCTTTGGCCCAATTTTCTGACCATGATGTCAATCTGAACTAGGGGAAAGGACGGCAAAATGAAAGAAGTCGAATATTAGATATGATTACTTGTAGGACCTGGACAGTGAAACTGGCACAGCATCATAGAGTGATAATGAACAGAGGAACTTTGGGGTGCCCAGTCCCTTGGAAGTCACAACACAGGTCAACAGGGTGGTGAAGATGGAAGATGTTACGTTTGCCTTAATAGGTCAAGTTACATAAGGTACATCCCTCAAAGTCTAACCCTACGTCCCTGGTGTGGGAGATGGAAATGGGCAAGGCTGGCCACCAGGGCTCTGGCGAAGCTGTCTAGGCCAATCTCCTGTACAGTGGAAGCAATAGATTGCAGAAATGTTGATGAACTCCAACCATACCATTGACTGCAGAGGACAATGGAGATGCAAGGTCATCAATAGCCTATGCTCCACAGAGCAGTGAAGGGCCAAGTACCGAAGATAGGGAATATTAAGGTTAAGGAGATTATGTGTCAACTTTACAATATGTTGGTTAGGCTGCACTTGGAGCATTGTGTGCAGTTCCAGTCATTGCACGAGAGGAAGGATGTAGATGTGGTCGTGCTGTTTAGACAACAGAGCAGATTCACCAGGATGTTGCCTGGATTGGAGGCCTTAGTTATGGGGGAAGAGATTGGATAGGGCTATGCTCGTCTCCCCCTGACGAGAGGAGGTTGAAGAGTGATCTGATAGTGGTTTATAAAGTTATTAGAGGCTTAGCTAGGGTATGGTAAACATGTCAGAAAACAAGAGGGTCTAGATTTAAGGCGAGAGAAAGGAGATTTAAAAGAGTTTTGAGGGGAATGTCTTGTTTTTATATGCAGAGAGAGGTGACATCTGGAACTCGCTGCCAGAGGAGGTGGTGGGATCAGATGCAACTCTTCAGGTTTGGAGGAACGTCGAGAACGCTAAAGGAGATTTCAGAGACAGAGAGGCTGAGACCACGGAGATATCTGAAATAAATACAAGTAGTTTAAAATGGAGGTGTTGCCAGTGAGGACCAGGGAGCAGTGGAGCATGGGATGTGATGCAGGTGGGGTCAGAGGTCGGCAGAGATTTGGATGACCTTGGGTTTATAGAGAATGGAATGAGGAAATGTGCAGAACCCTCAATTCTGAGGGAACAAGTGTGGATGAGGGTTTCAGTGCATGCGAACTGAAGTGAGTCATTGAGACAATGATGTCTCATTCTAAGTTACTCAATGGATATGACTCTGTGTTCTCGCTCATTCCCACTGTGTTTGGTGAACCATTGGTCTAGATTATCTCAGACCGGACGGAATCCCGGGGAATTTCCAGCATCCTTTCCCTTACAAGTCACCGCCACGTCCTTGCCTCTCCCTGCATCCCAACCTGAGACTTCCTCTGTGCTTTGTACAATACCTCCCTCGGCAAGTTTGAGGAAGACTGTGAGAAGGAAGAGGAGTGGATCCTAGCTTTAGTTTCTGGGGCTGTGAGAGGTCTCTTTGTTTCCTGGAGTTCTATTTATGAAGGGCAGCACCCAATTACTGCAGATCCCTACACTAAATTCTCCTGGAAGCCATGGTAAGTTCCACTCAGCAGGCTTCACACTCTGTACTCTCTTCAGTTTCCTGATTAATACAAGGCTTTAGTGAGGACAGGTTTCTACTACACTTGAGGAGATGAAATGAACAGTGCAACGTGCAGAGGATGTCCTCAGGAGAACGACTGATCATCGAGGTTCAAAGCTGGGGACTGTTTCTCCATGGTAGCGTCGCAGTTAGAAAAATGCTTTACAGCACTGGTTATAGGATTGGGGTTCAATTCCTACCAATGTCTGTAAGGAGTTTATGCATTCTCCCCGTTACCTCAGGATGCTCCAGTTTCCTCCTGCATTCCAAAGAAGTTCTTCAATCAGAGAGTGGTGGATGCAGGTTTGATTGCAACAGAGAGGAGAAGGGGGGGGGGGTGGTACAGAGGGCTTTGCTTCAGGTGCAGGTCAATAGGACTTGGCAGAATAACAGTTCAGCATGGAGAAGATGGGCTAAAAGGCCTGTTTCTGTGCTGTGGTGCTCTATGGCTCTATGAGATACAGGTTAGGGTGTGTGAACTGTGGGCGTGCTATGTTGGCGCCAGTAGTGAAGTGACACTTGTAGGCAACCCAGCACCATCCTCGCTGATTTGATGCAAACACGCAGCAAGCGTAGATTTTGATATACAGCTACATGTGACTAATAAAGCTATTCTTTAATCATTCATTCCACTGAGCACAGCTCATTCACACTAGATTTTCGTGACCCTGAATCGGTCCACCTTGGACTGCTCCTGCCCCTCTCAGCAATCGGTCACCCCTCAGTGAAATCTGCAGTCTACCTTAAGCAATAGCATTGAAATTTATCAATTAATAGCTGCAGCGTGCGCACTCTCTCTCTCTCTCTCTCACACACACACACAGTTAGAGTGGGCATCATCATGGCTCAACACACCCAAAATACTGGAGGAACTCAGCAGGTCTATGCAGAGGATAAAACAATCAATGCTTCGGGCCGAGACTCTTCATCAAGACTGGAAAGCAAGGGCAGGAATCCAGAAGAAGGAGTGGTGGGGGGGGGGGAGGGGAAGAGAAGGAAGCTTCTTCCCCATTCCTTTCTAGTCCTGATGAAGGGTCTCGGCCCGAAACAGTGACCGTTAATTCCCCTCCACAGAAGTTGCCTGACCTGCTGAGTTTTGTACGAGTTGATCTGGATTTCCAGTATCTGCAGAATATCTTGTGTTTATGATCATGGCTCACACTTCTCATATGAATCGTCAGGGACAGCTCAGCCCCATCAAGGTTTAGACCAGCCTTCTGACCGCTCCCCCTCCACCTCTCACAGACTGTGACTCTGACCTGGTTTTGCCAGGAGCAGAATTACCCGTCACCATCGCATCAACTAGCTCATTAAAGGTTGCTAGGCCTAGATCATCTACAACTAATCTTTTGAGCACTGTGTCCCTCTCTCTGAGAAGATGTACATCTTCTGGAGGGAGAAAGATATAGTCAGGAGACTTAAACATTATGACACTTAAAAGTTACAAAATACTTCATTGGAGTGGTAGGACAGAGAAATAGAAAAATAGAAGATCCTGACATCGTGAGGTTGAAGGAGGAATATTTAGCTAGATAATTTGGTTCAAGGCTTTAACCTTATTTTGTGGTCAATGCAAATCAGGTCTAATTAAGTACAAGGTGCAAGACTAACTCCTCACATCATAACCTGCCTTCAAGAATCACTCACTGGCAGAGAACTTTCGAGTTTCATCTAACAATAGTGTTTCACTAGATCAATCTCAAGTCCTCTTGTTCCCTCTCCACTTTCTGGACATCTCAAATATACACTCAGTGGCCACTTCATTAGGTACACCTGTACACCGGCTCATTAATACAAACATCTCAGCAGCCAATCATGTGGCAGCAATTCAATGCATAAATGCTGCCATGGTCAGGAGGTTCAGTTGTTGCTCAAACTAAACATCAGAGTGGGGAAGAAATGTGATCTAAGTGACTTTGACTGTGGAATGATTTTTGGTGCCAGATGGGGTGGTATGAGTATCTCAGAAACTGCTGATCTCCTGGGAATTTCACGCACAGCAGTCTCCCGAGTTTACAGAAAACGGTGCGGAAAAACAAAGAACACCCAGTGAGCAGCAACTCCATGGGCAAGAAAGCCTTGTTAATGAGAGAGGTCAGAAGAGAATGGGCAGACTGGCTCAAGCTGACAGGAAGGTGACAGTAAGGCAAATAATAACTAGTTACAACCGTGGTGTGCAGAACAGTATCTCCAAATGCACAAAACAGCAAACCTTGAAGTGGACGGGCTACAGCAGCAGAAGACCACGAACGTACACTAGGTGACCACTTTATTAGGTGCAGGAGGTACCTAGTAAAGTGGCCACTGAGTTTATTTCACCAGTCCTGATTTCTAGTATTTGGTTTCAGTTGTTGCCTGGCAGATTCCAGTTCTTTAACAGAAGGGATGTGAGTTGCTCTCTGACACAGCTTTCTCTCTTTGCAAGGTCTACACTAGGCCGGAAGCTCATGAAACTCTGGAGTAGCTGAGATCTCTAAAGGTGAGGTACCATGTTACAAAAAACTGTCTCTGGTTTGTAAAAACAAAAGCAGCAAACTCCCAAATCCGTATTCTTAAACGAATGGGGATGACTATCGATTTCAGATGCTGGGTTATAAGGTAATATACAGATATAAATGGACAGTTTTTAATTAAAGCTAATTTTAGTATATCTGTCATACTGAATATTGTGTGCACAGTTCAGTGAACTTCGTTTAAAAATAAATACATCTTTGACTCAAGGCAAGTTGCAAGATTAATTCTGTGGTCAATGTATATCAGTCTGCTGCGTACCGATTTGGAGGTCTGACCAAGCGCAAGATACAAGGCTCACTCCTCACATAAATGTTTCACCAGAAATGAACCTGGAAAGGAAAGTGTTAATGTATGAGGAGTGTTTGATCACTCTGGAATTGTACTTGTTGGAGTTCAGATGAATGAGGGGGATCTCACTGAAACCTATCAAATATTGGAAAGCCTAGACCAAGAGGATGTGGAAAAGATGTTCCCTATAGTGACAGCATCTAGGACCAGCCAGCATGTTATCAATAGAAGGATGTTCCTTTAGAAGAGAGATCAGGGGGAACTCTTTAGCAAGAAGGTGGTGAATCTGTGAAATTCTTTGTCATGGAAGCCAAGTCATTGGATGTATTTAAAGTGGAGGTTGATAGGTTCTTGATTAGTAGGGGCGTCAGAGGTCATGTGGAGAAGGCAAGAGAATGGTGTTAAGAGGGATAATAAATTAGCCATGATGGACTCGATGGCCGGAATGACCTGAATCTGCTCCCATGTCTTATGGACTTGTTTACAGTCAGCACTCCATGGTAAAGAGCACTGCCTTAGCAAGTGGGTGGAATTTAACTGATTATGTTGGAACATTGTTGTTACTGTTGAAAGGAACTGTGATCCCTTCCCATGGGGATATGGTGCCTTCTGCCGTTCACAAGGTCTTTTGGAGAACACCTCACTAACTGGGGCCTTGAGGTACCGGACTGGCAAAACCACAAGAACATCATGGACTGAGATACTGACAAATGTGTACCAGGCTTTAATATCTCCAGAATCAGAGGTGGTAATGACTATTGTCTTAGCATCCAGAACAGGATGCCAAATAAAGTCAGAGAAAAATACAGCACAGAAACAGGCCCTTTAGCCCATCTAGTCTGTGATGAACCATTTAAACTATGGAGTAATTAAAAACAAATCTATTAATATTTATATTGTGCAATTTTATTTTAATGAGTCAGTGCTTCTGAAAAAGAGTGGCAGAAGTTAGGGCTTTGCTGCCCAGCTCTAGCATGGGAGACAGGGTGGCACCTGGGTTAGGCTCCAGTAACCTGAGTTTAGTACTGGCCTTTGTGGTGCTTGTGACTATGTGGGTTTCCCCTGGCTGCCTCGGTTTCCTCCCAATCCCAAAGACGTGTAAATTGACAGGTTAATCAGAAACTGTAAATGAGCCCTTAATTACCGTCAAGGGAGCTGGTGGGCCAGTGCGAGGGAGAACAAATTTCAGACATACAGGGCAATAAGGACAGGAGAAATGGGACATGGGATGGCTTCCATGGGAGACAGCATGAGCCCAATGAGCCCAAAGGCCTCCTTCTGTGTTATCATGAGGTAGGATGTTTCTAATTCTTTACTAGGATGCTTCCAGGGTTGGCATGTTTGATGAGGATAGGTTCTTTCACCTACCAGCTTCCCAGCTCTTTACTTCACCACCCCACCCCCCTTCCCGGTTTCATCTATCACCTACCACCTTGTACTTCTTCCTCCACTCTCCCCCACCCCCCCCAACCATCTTGATCCTTTTTTCCTGTCCTGATGAAGGGTCTCGGCCCAAAACATCGGCTGTTTATTCTTTTCCATATTATGCTTCCTGGCCTCCTGGGTTCCTCCAGCATTTTGTTTGTGTTGACAGGTTGAGCGAGCTAGGACTTTTCTCTCTGGAGTGGAGGAGGATGAGAGGTGACTTGACAGGGGGTTAGAAAGGCACGATCGAGTGGACGGCCAGAGACCTTCTCCCAAGGCAGGAATGACTCCTACCAGGGTGAAAAATTTTAAGGTGATTGGAGGGAAGTATCGGGGGATGTCAGAGGGAGGGTTTGTCACACAGGGAGCAGTGGGTGTGTGGAACAGCCTGCACGAGTGGTGGTAGAGGCAGATACATTAGGTAGACACATGGATGATAGGAAAATGGAGGGCTATGTGGGAGGGAAGGGTTAGATTGACCTTAGAGTAGGTTAAGAGTTCAACACAACATTGTGGGCCGAAGGGACTGTACTGTGCTGTAATGTTCTATGTTCTAACCACACATTTCAACAAATGTGTGGATTTTTTTTTATATAAATGCTGCCCTGCCCTTTGAGCAGTTACAAGAATAAGGTGTGGTCACAATGCAGAAATAAGACTACAGAGATGAAACTCATCCAGACTTTTCACTCACAGCAATACTCAAACCACTGGAGGAACTCA
This sequence comes from Mobula birostris, assembly GCF_030028105.1. NCBI lineage: Eukaryota > Metazoa > Chordata > Chondrichthyes > Myliobatiformes > Myliobatidae > Mobula > Mobula birostris. The sequence continues at coordinate 93,755,542 of NC_092383.1, read as the reverse complement.
GCAGGCCGAGCAGCATCTGCAGAGGCAGAGTGAGGGTCGAAGTTTCAGATCAAGCCCCTGCTCTGTGATGCAGATGCTGCCCGACCCACCAAGTTCCTCCAGCAGTTTGTATCTTGCTCCATATTCCAGCCTCTGTGGACTTGTTCCTGCTGACAACACACAGGTAACCATCAATTTTTTAAAAAAATTGAGATACAGTGCAGAACAGGCCCTTCCGGCCCTTCGAGCCACACCGCACAGCAATGCCTGGATTTAACCCTACAGGAACAATTTACAATGACCAATTAACCTACCGTCTTTGGACTGTGGGAGGAAACCAGAGCACCCAAAGAAAACCCACACAGTCACGGGGAGAACGTATAAACTCCTGACAGGCAGCGGCGGGAATTGAACCTGTGTAAAGCATTGTGCTAACCACTACACTACTGTGCTGCCTGCTGTCTACAGAATATGACACTCAAGGACCTGGGTTATATTATATATTTTTGTTCTGTGTATGACTGTATGTTTACTGCTTTCTTAATATGTGCTATATGTGCTTTGTGCTGTGTATGACTTTCGGTACTGTGTTTTGTACCTTGGCCCCGGTGTAACACTGTTTTATTTGGCTGTATTCATGGGAATTCATCTATGGTTGAATGACAACTAAACAAACTTGAACTCTGTATGTCTCCAATACAACAGAAAACCACTACCCAAAATACTCTGCCAATACAAGTTCCTTTGCTCTTTAAAAAAAACCATAAGGTCTGCAAAAAGAAACTACTTAGTTTGCTATCTCAAAAATACACATCACTAGCAAATAACTTCCCATAGTTATTTTTACTTCAGTTAATTCACTAAGACTTTAACTGGTATTCCACCTCAAAGATTAAATCTGCTAAAACTACAAAGTATTTAAAAAAAATCAGGAACTAAGGGCCATACCCCACCAAAATTAGAACCTTGCTTTTAAGTTGTATTCTCGCTTTTTTGTTTGCCTTCCCAGCAGACTCCCTGGACACTTTCTGCAGGACCAGTTCTCTTCCAAAGAACAAGATGCAAAAGACACACGTCCATCGAAACATACAGTGACACTAAGGAGTCAACAGAAGGTTCCATTACTGGCACTGGTTCCTTAAGGTTTGCTATAACCAGCAGAGGTTCCCACTCACAACCTCACAATTCTCCCAATGGCGCGTGTCTCAGATGGCCTCTGGCAACCAAGTCCAGCTCCTGGCCTTCACGTGCAGCTTAGCTACAGAGCCCAGCAGAGATGCTTCTACTGACAGAAGACGGGGCAAAGGTGCATTAATGGCGCCTTAAAACCAGTCGCTCGTCAGCTGTGGTTGGCAGCTCATCTAGAAGAAAGAAAACTCTGATCTCAAACCTCTGCTGCCTTGTAGATATATCCACTCACGGGGGAAGGGTCTGGGAGTAAAACCAGTGGAAAAATTCCAGAGCTGGAGTCCCTGAGGCAGTCCTACATTGAGTTCAACGCTGACTGGCAACTCCTGTGACACCACTGGTGCCAAACTGTATCGGTCTCTGCCGTTCCTTTGGATTCATCAGCTGCGTGGAGAGGGGGAGCCTGCTAATGTGGGCACCAGCTTGCTCTTCATATCGTACTCCCCTGGCTTGTGTATCGCGTCGACCCCAATCAATGGAGGGCCTCAGTGGCTACCGTGCTCTAGATATGCGAGTCAGATTTACAGTGAAAGGGAAACATTGCAGGCTATGGCGGTTACAGTAAGCCTCGATGGACTTTTATCTCAATGCATAGCAGTGCACAATGCAGCTTAATCTGCCAGTCTGAGAGTCCACTGGGGAAGTTGGAAGGCCCAAAGTCCGCGAGCCCTCGGGGGGGGGGGGGGGGGGGCGGCCTGTTCTGCGGTTGGAGACCTGTCTATGTGTGGAAGGGAGGGAGGGAGCGAGGGAGGAAAGGGGGATTGTTTCACTGTTGCTGTGTTGCTGTTTCTCCTTGCGTTGTTTTGCTGAACATCTTGGCTGGTGCTGGAATGTGTGGTGACATTTGCGGGCTGCCCCCAGCACCTCCTTAGGCTGTGTTGGTTGTTAATGCAAACGGCACATTTCACTGTACGTTTCGATAAATAAATGAATCTGAATCTAGTCCAATCCTATAGTGTAACATTTTTGTAAGTGCATATCAAGTGGAGAGAACTAGATGGTTGCTGGGAGGTGTGAGGAACAGAAAAATGTCTACTGGCTGCTAATAGGAGTGATGACAATGTTGGATTGGGACCATAATCCCAAAGAAACTTAAGGTCCGCTTCTCTACTTGTGCTATTTAGGAAGTCGACAGTAGTGTAGTCAAGCATAAAACAGCTAACAGAGTCCAACGGCCAAAAGCGGAATTTGCCGGTGGCCAACCATTTTAATTCCTACCCTATTCTCATTTCAACATGTTGGTCCATGGTGTCCTCTTCTGCCACGATAAGCCCACCCTCAGGGTGGAGGAGCAACACTTCATATTCCGCCTGGGTAGCATCCAACCTCATGGCATGAATATTGATTTCTCCATCCAGTATTTTTCTCCTTCCCTTCCTCCATTCCCCAACACTGGCCTCCTAACTCTCCTATCGCCTCCACCCGGTGCCTTTCCTCCTTCCCCTTTCTCCCATGGTCCTCCTGCCTCTCCTAGCAGAATCCCTCTTCTCCAGCCCTTTATCTTCCCCACTCACCTGGCTTCAGCCATCATCCTCTAGCTATCCTCCTTCCCCTCCCTCCAACTGGCACCTTCCTCCTTCCCAGTCCTGATGAAGGGTCTCAGCCCGAAACGTTGACTGTTTATCCCCCTCCATAGATGCTGCCTGACCCGTTGAGTTCATCCAGTGTTTTGTGGTGTTAACCTGGATTTCCGGCAGAATCTCTCGTGTTTATAATGTAGTCACGGTTTCAACTCCGCCATGGATGGTCCCATGACCAACTACAAAAGGAGGAGGGTGGGACATGGGGCTGGCAAACCCACCCTGCAGAAGCCCAGAGCTACAGAAACACCAACAGAAGCTCCAAAGACCTCATCCCTGGGAGAGGAAGGATCTTCAAAGACGGGCTACACCAGGGGACAGTTTGAAAGATTGGCCCAGGACAGAGGTGAGCTGCTGTCAGTGACCTATGCCCTGGTAGGGGTGATTGGGTGAGAAGAATAGTCACAGCTCAGTCAGACCATTGCACGCAACTGGACACATCTGGATCATCGGACGTTTTCTTTTTTTTTTTTGCTAAAGTTCATACAGCCAATCTGAATCTGAGGGGGAAAATACTGTAACTGTGTTCAATTCAGGGGCATTTACATGAGTTTTGTGTAATTGAATAAACTTCCAGAGAAAAATCAATGTACATCTCTGATGAAAGTTTCCAGCATTCTTAGAAAGGTTCAATTTTAGTGAAGACTTCAAACCTCTAAAACCACAAAACGCAAATCCCATGCATCTGATAGGCTGGCACAACATTGTGGGCCGACAGGCCTGTCATGTGCTGTAAATTTCTATGCTCTTTAAAGTAAGTGAATAAAGATTTGAGAACAGTTGCTGCTTGAATACTGAAAGGCTGGGAAAAAGTGGATATAGAGAGGCTGTTTCCAATAGTGTTGGACCTAGAGTCTAGAGCAGCTGAATAGAGGGGCGTCCATTTAAAACAGAGATGTACTTTAGCCAGAGGGTGGTGAATCTGTGGATTTCATTGCCACAGACAGCTGTGGAGGCCAGGTCATTGGGTGTATTTAAAGCAGAAGTTGATAGGCTCTTAATTAGTCAGGGCATCAAAGGTTACAGGGAGAAGGCAGAAGAATGGGGCTGAGAAGAAAAATAAATCAGCCATGATGGAATGGTGGAACAGACTCGATGGGCTGAATAGCCAGTTCTGTTCCTATTTTGTCTTAAGTTGCAGAAATCAATAGACACAAAGGAAATTTCTCTCAACAATTACACCGAATGACAAATATTCGGTTCAAAGAGCACACTAGTCTTTTTCACAGGATTCACCAGTCAACCGCCAACTCCCAAGCCCAATCTCTGGTCTTTTACATCTCATTAAAAACCACCCCCCTCATGTCCTCACCCCCACTGTGTCTCACAGCAGAATGTTCACCTCCGCTCGAGAGAGAGGTAAAGAGAGTATTCAAAAATAAAATTCAAAAAGCCCACTGATTAAAAATTCCTCAACTTCATGCGACATTTAAAAAGAATTCTCTAAAAATAACAGTGTGGCGCCCATCCCACCCTGTCCCACTTCTCTGTGTGTTGCTGTGTCTCAATGTCCAGCTGCAGTGGACGCAGTTAACCCCTTCTTTCTCCTTTTTATCAGCAGCGGGTTGCACGACTCTTCTATTTTTTTGATTTTAATTTGTTCGTAGTCAACTCTCATGGTGGCCAAGGCACTGGTCATTTCCTCCTGTGGGTAGAGCAGGCAGCGTTAGAATCTACGAGACGAAAATGGTGCAAACCCCGCACCCTGCAAGTTATTCCCCCCCTAATCAGCCCGTCACCTTCCCCCACCCTGCCTGTTGTCCCCACTCCCCTGCTCATCACCCCACCCACCCTACACATGGACTTTGTCCCAGTTCCATCAGGGTGGAGGCTACATAGCAACCACACCAAGACCACCAGACCTCAAAGCTGTTACTTGCCCCAGGCAGTAAGGCTGATCAATACCTCCACCCTCCAACCCTCCTGTCCACAACCCCCAACCACCACTACTTTACCATTTCCTGTCAGTCACCTTATATACAGACACTCCTGTGCCCCGAGTCCAATAAACCTACCAGCCATCTTATTTATTTATAAGTATCATTTACACTGTGTTCTTTTATCTTATTGCACTTATTTTGTGCTGCATCAGATCCAGAGTAACAATTATTTTGTTCTCTTTTACACTAGTGTAGTGGAAATGACATTAAACAATCTTGAAACTTGAACCAATCCCTCTTCTTGACTGGGGTCCCTATGTCAGAGCTGAAAGGGGATGGATCATGGTTTGTTTCAGAGCCTTTGGCAACTCAGTGAGATACTGAAGTCTCCTGCAGGAACCCACTCCATTGGACACATACACATATACCCCAGGGTACAGGGTTGGCTAGTTATGACTGTGCCAAGGAACATTGTGGGGATTTCCGGTCACCACACTATAGGTAGTATATGGTCAGGCTGGAAGAGACTATGGAGGAGATCCATCTAGCAAAATGCAGAGAGAACTGGCAAGTTGTCAGGAGGATTGAGGAACTGATGGGATGTCTATAGAAGTGATAGCATTGGTTAGACTGGGACCATACCCAAGTAAACTCAAGAGTTGTCTCCTACTTGCGCTTAATCAAGCAGTAAGCAACTAACACTCTCTCACCATTGTGCACAAGTGCACACACCTGGATTGGAGAACTTCAGATATGAGGAGCGACTGGACAGGCTGGGATTGCTTTCTCTGGAGAGGAGGAGAGGGAGGGGTGATCTGATAGAGGTTAATATAATTATGAGGAAAAAACAGGGTAGATATTCAGAATCTTCTGCCCTTGATAGGGGCATCAAAAGCAAGAGGGCATGGGTTTAAGGCGAGAGGAAGGAATTTTAAAGGGGATTTGAATGGAGAGCTTTTTTTTCTTACACGGAGAGAGGGTGATATCTGGAACTCACTGCCAGAGGAGGAGTTTGAGGAGATTTGGCACGTCTCCAAAAACACTCAAAAATTTCTACAGATGTGCATTCTAACTGGCTGCATCACCCACGGTCTGGTAAGATGGTGAAGTGGGGGGGGGGGAGGGGAAGAGAGCAACTGCACAGGACACAAACAAGCTGAAGAAAGTTGTAAATTATGGGCACTAGCCTCCGTAGTGTCCAGAGCATCATCAAGGAGCGATACCTGGTATCCATCATTAAGGAAGAGGTACAGAAGCCTGAAGGCACACAGTCAGTGATTCAGGAACAGCTTCCTCCCCTCTGCCATCCAGTTTCTGAATGGACACTGAACTCATGAACACTACCCCACTACTTTATGATTTCTTTTTGTGTACTACTTATTTAATTTAACTGTTTAATATATATAATTACTGTAATCCATATTTGTTCTATTATTATGTATTGCATTGAACTGCTGCTGCAAAGTTAACAAATTTCATGATATATGCCAGTGATATTAAACCTGCTTCTGATTCTGACCGATCTGCTCCAGGTCTCATCTCTTTTGTTCCAATTCCCCACAGCCTTCAGTTCCATGAATGTTCAAAAACGTTATCCACCTCCTTAAATAGCTTCGCTGATCCAGCTTCCACAACCCCGCCACCCGAACTTAATACATGCACAAAGTATTTTGGGAGAACTGAAAAGGTGTTATATGGCTGTTACTGTTTACCATCTATTCTTTCATAATAAATGTCAGAGGGATAGTATTTGGACGAAGCTAGAGTGGATTGTTCTCCGTTATAATAGGACACACGAACTGAATCATCCCTTTCAAATCATGCCCTGAACCTACGAGACATAACCCTCACTTCCACGAATGTCCTCACACAAGATTTTCCAGCATTGGACCACGGTCAATTTTCTCAGCTGGCTGCAGAGGGCTGTAGACCCAGCTCCATCATGTGCACTAGCCTGCCCAGCCTCAAGGACCTCTTCAAAAGGCAATGCCTCAGAAAAGTCCACGTCCATCATTATGGACCCCATTAGCCAGAATATCCTCTCTTCTCATTGATACTACCAGAAATGAGGCACAGGAGCCCGAAGATACACTTTCAACATTTTAGGAAAGGCTCTTCCCCTCCAGCATCAGATTTTTGAACGGTCCATGAACACTACCTCACTATTTTGCTCCCTATTTGCACTACTTGTTATATATTTCTTATTGTAACATATTGTAATTTTTAATGTTTTGCACTGTACTGCTGCCACAAAACAACAAACTTCACAACATATGTTAGTGATAATAAACATTAATAAACATGATTCCGATTTTGAATGTCACTGGAATCCGTTTTACCTTCACTTCTTCCCATAGGTCCTTCTCTTCCTTCAGGACTCTGCTGGTGTGAAGAGGTGTCTGTGGAACCTGATTCGATTGCTAAAGATTGGAAATACCACAGAGCAAAATCAGTCCCCATTTAGTGTAACAAAACAAACTTCCGTCAATTGATGAAACCACAGACTACAAAGGTCATTTTGAAAGTCTGAATTTATTTCCTGAGTGAAGCTAATCGAATATTGAGAAGCGTGGTGAAGATGTTTCCTACAGTGCTGGAGTCTAGGACCAGAGAGCATGAAATCAGAATGTTCCTTTAGAACAGAGATGAGGAATTTGTTTAGCCAGGGGCTGGTGAATCTGTGGAATTCTTTGCCATGGAAGGGTGTGGAGGCCAAGTCATTGGGTATATTCAAAGATTCAAAGCTTCATTTTATTGTCAAGGTACATATGCAGAATACAACTCTGAGATTTGTCTTCTGCAGATAGCCACAGAGTACAGAAAACCATATAAGTAGTTGAAAGAAAGACATCAATCATCCCCCCAAATGAAAAGAAAAAGAAACAAAAACTTGCAAACTCCAAACACGCCCAACCCCTCCCTCACACAAAAACTAACAGATCACCCAATCCACAACAAGAATGGGCGAGAACATGAAACAGAGAATTGAAAGAGGCCAATAAGAACCACATTCCGATTCCTAAATCTCAGAATTCCGATAACATCTCTGCGAGCATCGCGACCCAGCAGCCTCTCTGAGGGCAGCAGAAGGTGGATAGCTTTGATTAGTCAAGGCGTCAAAGATACGGGGAAAAGGCAAGAGAATGGGGTTGAGAGGGATAATAAATCAGCCATGATGGAATGGCAAAGCAATCTCGATAGTCTGACTGCTCTAAATCTGCTGCGATGTTTGATGGTCTTTTGGTCTAAAAATTGGAGAGGAAAGAATTGGTGGAAAAATATGGAACAGAAAGCTGAAGAAATGAAAGCTTAAGAACCATTTAATGAGAGAGGAGAGGCAGGAAGTCATATTTTGATAGGGGAAGTTTCAATTCAAATCCACATGTGCAATGAACTACATACATTAATCCAGGGATGGTTCATGAATTCCATGATGGTCATACGTTGCGTTGGCTCGGTCTTCAGGAGATGTCTGATCAATTGCTTGGCTGAAAAATTCAAAGAAACAAACTCAGTGGGGGTTAGAATTGCAATTGAATCTCAGTGTCTCAGCTGTGGCCCTCCCCCAGCACATCCTCCGACAGTATTGCATGCTGATGAAAATGGGACATTTCACTGATTTTGACATTTCTGTGTACATGTGACAAATTACGCTACTATTTCTCTTTAATCTTGGCAGGCCAATGTCCCTGGATGAGCAATAGGTGACTGAAGGTTTAAAACTCTGTATAATTTGCTGCTAGGTGGTGGGATGGAGAAACAGCTCCTCCAAAGGACCCTTTCTGAATTATTTTCATAATCTTTGAACTGTTATTAAAGTATGGATCTGAGCCATTATTATTATAATATCATATGGTAAGGTATTTTTTCTTTTCCCTTTACCAACCAGCTCATTTTGGTAGCGGGGGTAGATTTTTAAAAATAAAATACAATTATTTGATTTTATTTCATTTCATAATTCAATCTTTTTTTGTACATTATTGATTTGGAATATGGGATACTGTGATCACATTACTGTGATTTAAATGTAATGTAATTTGTATTATTTACTTGTATCCTTATGAATTTTGTATTTGAATTCATGCAATTTATATAATATCAATAAATATATTGAAAAAGCATAAAAAGGTTATGGGGGAGATGGCCAGGAACTGGTTGAGGAGGAGATTTAAAAAAAGGATGAGCCATGATTAAATGGCGGAGCAGACTCAATGGGCCAGATGGCCTAATTCTGCTTCTATATCTTATGGTCTTATGGTAATGTGCTCTTTCCCTCCGCTAGACTGCAGATCACCCTTGGGCGAAGTGTAGCACCTCTCAGCCCCTTAATTGGGGTCAGGTGAAGCCATGGGAGCAGGTGATGGCTGGTCAGATGAGCAGCTGGTGCACATCACAAATCCTGGTTATGTGACCACTTAAGGCCAGGCAGACAATCTCTGAAGAGTGTTGATAACAACGGGGGTCACCCATCTTGTAAAGACACTGCCCCGAGCCAATGCCAATGGGAAAGGCAAATCACTTCTGTAGAAAATTTGCCAAGGATAATCACGGTCAAGACCATGACTGCCCATGTCATACCACACGGCAAATAATGACGATGATGAATACATCACAATGTGCTCAAAAAGGAGAATATGACAATAGTCTCAGGCAAAGTGTGAAGATTTAGATCTAAACTAGTTCAAAATAGAGCTCCTAATATTGCGATAATGGAGACAAGGTGTCATAACTTATCATAAAGTACACACAAGTGTACATCCATTTGAACACAGACAGCTTTCCTAACAGTATTCAGTCACCTTTGGGGACAGAACAGAACTATTCTGCTAAATAGACATCCAATCTGTATTTGGTTTCTCCAACATAGAGGAGGCCAAATTTGGTTTTCTGGTCAACACGTATGATGGCAATCACCGTCCGCCTTCTGGAGGGTAGCAACACTGTATGAATTCTCCGTCTGGTTGCATCCATGGCCGAGTGATGTCATGTCCCCCAGGGGAAACCCCCACCAGTCACACCCAGGTCAGGGAGATCGTATTGAACTGAGGAATCAGGGACCTCAAATGCTGAAATGTGGAGCTACAAACAATCTGCTGGAGGAACTCGGTGGGCTGAGCAGCATCTGTGAGGGTTTCAGAACTGATGCAGGGTTCTGAGCTAAAACATTGACAATCCCTCTCCTCCCACAGACCTTGTTCGACTCATTGAATTCCTCCTGTGGCTATCTGTTGCCCAAACCCTGCCGAAAACTTCAGACACACCAGACTTCCAGATGATGTGGGGATCAGTTGGGCTGAAGGGCCTGTTCCCTGCAAGACCCTGTGAATCTATACATCGTTCTAAAATGCGACTCTTTTATGCGAGTACATACAGTGTTACAATAAGCCTATCTCACCATGACATAATCTAGGGTATTGGGAATACAGATTTTAATTATAATAGAAGGCATTTAAAACAAATAAGACTGGACTTTATTCTCCTTTAAGTAAACAGTTAACACAACACTGCTAAATTATATTAGTGTAAGTATGCAATGTTTATTTTCAAAAGTAAAGTTTGCTTGTAGAAATGTATACCCTTCTTCACACACTCATACATGAAGTAAGAGAGGCAGGTATAGCAAAGCAGCTTAGGAGAACTGGACTACCTTCCTCCGAAACTTCCGACCACTCTGGATTTGGAAATTCATACTGTCCCATTCGGATTCGTCTCTTCATTCCAGGAGAGATGGCCAGTCCATGGTTGGAGTAGAATGGAGGATATCCACATAACCTGGGTGTATCGGTAGAGAGAAGGGCCGTTACACAGTTCTCAACCAAACTGAACCAAAGATCATCTCCAGCAATGAGTAAAGCATCTAAAACTTCCACTGATTCCATCAGTTATAGTATAACCATTATTTTGATTCAAGGAGCGTGTCCCCTCTGGGATGGTGAATTTTTTGGCACTGTGGTGTAGCAATGAGCCAACACTATTACGGTGCCAGCTGTAAGATCGGGCTTCAATTCCTGATGCTGCTGTAAGGAGTTTGTGCATTCTTTCCATTACCATCTGGGTTTCCTCCCACATTCCAAGGACATAGGGGTTAGGATTAGTAAGTTAGGGGCATGCTATACTGGCGCAGGAAATGTGGTGACAGCTGCCGGCCAGCACAATCCTCACTGCTTTGACTTGACACAAATTATACACTTCACTGTTTGTTTCAAAGCACTCATGACAAACAAAACTAATGTAATACTCTGTTTAAGATCATACTTTATTTTATTAATACAGTTATGATGTTGGGCATTTTTTACTGATCTTCTCAAAATGCAAATCTATATATAGAAAAAAGTGTTTCTTTAATTACATTATATAATTGAGTATTTCATTTTTGCTGTTTAAAATAAAATTAAAACTCATTAAAAAGCTAGGCTTGTTGAATTAGTCAATAGGATTTGTCATGTTAACATTTTGGCCAATAAGATGCCCAGGAAAAGGATGGGCAGTCAATTTCTACAGAGAGCACGGGATTGAAGGAGTTTCAAAAAAGAATGGAAATGGACAATAATCAGGGCGGAAGAACATGATGAAACACTCACAGAACCAAATTTGGAAAAACAGATACAGAAGTCAGAAAACCCTTGTGCTGACTATTGTCTCACGGAGAATTTGCAGATAACTTTCAGTTAGCCAGCTAGCACACAACATTGGAAGTTTAATGCCTTTTTCCTTGGATGTTGTGTGGAAATTTATTTATTTTTGCTTGCTTGGACTGGTTCTTCAACGCAGAACCGTTTCGGTACTGCCAGTAAGCAAAGTGAAGCAAACTGGATTGATTATGCGACAATGAACGAGGTCCAATGATTACATACACGCTATAGACTGACCCTATTGTGATAGACCCTTTTCTTTATTTTGTTTGCTATAGTTTAAAATATTTTATCAATACAATTTCAATCTATATTTATACTGGTGTGAGCTAAATTATTGCTTCCTGGCGAACAGTAAATTTGCATGGGGATGTCAGTATTCATACAAGTAATAGTCTTATTTTTCTTAGAAGAAATATTCAAACTTTATGTTTTTTTCTGTGTTTACCCGAATCATATGCATCCTAGACGTTTATTTACTGGTATGGCCTTTTCATCGTTAATCCCCATGCATCACAGAGTTATGTTGCTGATAGTTGCATTCACAATAGTATCTAACTCATTACGAGCCTACGGTGAGGGTATTACAGTAATATTTGCTTTCTTTCTTTAGTAGAAAGCGTTCTTATAATGAAAGTGGTTAACAGCATCTGTAGAAGGTGCAATCAGTCTAGCATCAGGAATGATTGCTGGTTGTAATTATCATGTATTTGCATGCAGCGAGTGTTTTAGAGTCTGTCAGGCGTTCATTGAATACTCAAGTGATTCTAGCTTTAACGAGAGAATAACGTTTCAGTGCTGTACCAAGGGAATGGTATATTGCCAAAAGTGCAACCACTTCAAGGTGTCAGCCCAGTTCCCAAGCAGAAATAAGAGATTCCTTGCGTTAAGTCAACAACTGTGACACAGTCGAGTTGCCATCTCACAGCACCAGAGACTCAAGTTCAATCCTCACTTCAAACCTCCGGTGCTAACTATACGGAATTTGTGCGTTCTCCCTGTTTCCTCCAGATATTCCAGATTTCCCACATCCCAAAGACATTCAGATTGGTAGGCCAAATGGCCACTCTAATTTAGACCATAAGATCAGAGGAACAGGATGAGGGCATTTCGGCCCATTTCGTCACAGCTGATCAATTTTCCCTCTCATTCCCAATCTCCTGCCTTCTCCCCGTATCCCTTCATGCCCTGACCAATCAAGAATCTGCCAACCTCTACCTTAAATATACTCAATAACTTAGCCTCCACAGTTGCCTGTGGCGACAAATTCCACAGATTCACCACCCTCTGGTTACAGAATGCAGGCAGGTTGAAGAATCTGGGGGATTTGATGGGAATGTGGGATTCATTTGATAGCGGTGTACTAGTTGATAAGAAGCTTAGATTGAGTGGACAGTCAGAGACTTCTTCTAGGGCGGAAATAGCTAATACCAGGAAACATAATTTTAAGGTAGGAAGTATGGTAGGGGGCAAGTCGGTGGTAGTTTATTTTTACACAGAGAGTTGGGTATATAGAACACACTGCTAGGGATGGTGGTAGAGGCATTTAAGAAACTCTGAGATAGGCACATGATAGAAAGAAAAATGGAGGTCTACTTTGGGGGGAAGGATTAGAGTATGTTAAAGGGTTGGGCACAGCATCTTGGACTGGGAAGCCTGTATCATGCTGAACCCTTCTATATTCTAATTTAGGATTAGAGGCAACAGATGATCGATGGTGTGTGTGGAGTTAAGGCTGATTTATACTTGTGCGTACCAGCTTACGCCGTAGCCTATGCAAGTGGGATACGCCGTTGTGAGCATTTATACTTGTGCGTTGGTGTGTCTGTGTCGCTCTGCAATTCACTGCCAAAACGCTAGTTGGCGGTGGGATTTCGATGCCACTGTGTTGAGTTTCTTTGTGTTGAAACTCAACACGAAGAAACTCAAACTTTAAACAATGGCGACTGAAACTGAAGGAGGGTGAATTTTCTGTGCTTGTCCGGCCACTAAGAGACATGGACGAGGAACTGCATTTCAAATATTTTTGGATGTTGGCAGGTAGATTTGACGATTTAGTTCATCATCTCCAACCATTTATTTCACATCAGTGTACACACAGTATACTCAGAGACTGGCAACCACCATTCGAGTTTTAGCTTCAGGTGGAAGTCAACAGGCTGTAGCAGCTAGCTACAAACTGGCGTCAAGCACAGGGTCCTCCAAAATTTCAGAGGTCTGTAAAGCTTTATGGAAAGCATTGCAGCCAGAGTTCCTTCCCTGCCCTTTAGTCGCCCAATGGGAAGCTATTGCAGTGTAGAGGAAATGCGATGCTACCAAGCAGACCAATCACAGTTGTTTCGGTCTGCGTTGCCGCGATGCATAGTTACATTTGGGGAGAGATGCGCGTTAGGCTACGGCGTAGGGTTCGGTGTAGAGTACAGTGTAGGGTAAGCAGCTACACCGTACGTACGGCGTACATTTGACACACAAGTATAAATCAGCCTTTAGTCAGCTGAAGGGTCTGTCTCCACGTTGCATCTATCAGAAGAAACCTTACCTTGGACCCCAGGCAGAATTTCTTTCTCAAACAACACGGATAAACGAATTATGCTGCATAACAAAGATTTTGCTTCCTGAATACTTTTGGGTGTATCTTATGGATTTTGCACAGCTGATCATGAAAATCACCTTCAAATTTCCTTATGATACACCATTTTTTTTTTGAAATTTGCCTATATTTGTTATTTCAATTCATAATTCAAGTCAGAATAACTGGTGCAAGATTAAAGAAGTCACTTTTGTTGGTCCACAAATCAATTCGAAGAATGTCTAGTGAGACCAGAGACAATCACATGGAAGGCATTCAAGTTATGTTCTTGAAATTTGTCTTGACAACTACAGAGCACCAAACCACTTGCAACTGTTTGACAACATAAACAAGAGAAAATCCAAGCAACACACATAAAACGCTGGAGGAACTCAACCCGGCCAGGTAGCGTCTATAGAACAAAGTAAAGCATTGATTGTTTACTCTTTTCCATAGATGCTGTTTCGCCAGCTGAGTTCCTCCAGCATTGTGTGTGTGTGCTGGTTGACAACATGCTTCAAGCATACAAAACCATGTCACTGAAGATTCATTTTCTGCATTCCCATTTAGATTTCTTCTCTGCTAATCTTGGCGCTGTCAGTGACAAGCACATTGAAAGGTTTCACCAGGACATTACAGTCATGGAGAAAAGGTATCAGGGCAACTGGAATCCCTCAATGCCGGCTGATCATTGTTGGACACTTAAGCAAGAAGCCTCAGACACTGAGTACAAATGAAAATCATCAACAAAACATTTTTAGCTTAGTCGAACTATTGCAAAGCATCTGCACCGTTATGCAACTGAACGCGTTATATCAAAAGAAAGTTAATTTCTTGTTTCTCCGAATTCCTATGTGATAAAGGATATCTGAAATCATATTTTTGTTCAGCTTCAAGCAAAAAAAAAATTCTGAGAAAGCAACACTTTTGAAAAAATTTGTTGTCCAGTGAAATCAATCACTGCTGTTCAGCCTTTTTGGTTTTGTTTCCGTTTCCTTCTACCCGTGAGAAAACAGACTTCAGAAATTGCTGAAAAACCCTTTGGGATGTCCTGGGGTCATGGGTGATGCCACACCATCGCAGGTATTAATTTCAATATTCTCAATAACTGCTCGAGAGAGAGTGTAACAAGGATCAGGTTTGCAGCCAGTGCTTGTATTGGGTCTTCGCCTGCTATTCTGCCGGTCTCAAATACTGCAAAGGTTACATTGACATTTTGTTTCTGATGATGGGAAACAGCAAGTGCTGTTATCAAACTGAAATGACATTGAGACTGTTCTCTGTTTCAACCAACACATGAAGTTTAACAGCTCGAACCTTGATCATCTTGCATACAAGGGTGTGTTAGATCAAAATCTGGCATATGAAGTGGCCACGGGGAGGGGGGGGGGGGGGGAAGCAAGTACTGAAGGTGGGTGACCCTGTATTCCAGGGATACAGTGTAACTTTGCGGTTGTCTTTTTCATACGTTCTTGTTAAGTTTTGATTCAACTGTGAACTTTTCAGTGCAAGTGCAAAATCAAAACTTCAAAGTCAGGGGGTGCGAGAAAAGTCAGTGATTTTCACTGCCATCTGCCCGAGATGGAACACCAATAGGTAACACCATCGAGAAGATGATTTCAAAAGCAGCAGTTATTTATGAATTCTCAGGAATATAACAGCATTGAAGGCACCGTGAATGTTTAATCATCTGTTAATGACACACATCCTGTGTTTCTAATTGAAATTCTCATTAGTTGACATAATCTGGCACATTTCTACACTTGGATATAGCTGCAGAAGATTTAAAATATGTATTAATTCACTCACGGACCAAGTGCCTGGAAATGAAAGCTCTACGCCAATGAATGGCGAGGAACGAGGCGAAGAATGAGCCGGTTCAGCTCGCTGCTCCGCGAGGTTTACTCGCCTCTGCGCTGAACTGAGGTTGTGGCCTGCAGCTAACAAGCTGCTGGATCGGCTGAGGTGATGACTGGCTTCACGGTTGAGGACTCACTTTCATGAACTTTAGTCATTTACATGATTTGTTGTTTTTTCTGCACACTGGGTGTCTGATGGTCTTTCAATCAGTTCTATTGGGGTTTCTTTGTTTTGTGGCTGCCTGTAAGGAGATGAATCTCAAGGTTGTATATCATATACAAACTTTGGTAATAAATGTACTTTCAGCTTTTGGTTATTGACCAAGCATTAACTTGGCGTTTCTCTCCACGAATGCCACCTGACCTGCCAAATATTCCAAGCTTTGACAGCTACTATCAAAGGCAAACTCAAGACAGAATTGACTGCCTTTTAGCTATGATGGAGGGATGAAGATTAAGGGTAAAGATTAGCTTTGTTTGTCAAGTGTGCATCAAAACTTTGAAACATACATTATTTGCATCACATCAAATCGGAGAGGACTGTGCTGGGCAAGTGTCACCACACTTCCAGCATGAACGTAGCATGCCCACAATTCACTAACCCTAACTGTACATCTTTGGTATGCAGGAGGAAACCAGAGTATCTGGAAAAAGCCCACAAGGTCATGGGTGGATGGCATGGTTATGATTGCCTTTATCAGTCAGACAATGAGTTCAAGAGTTGGGAAGTTATGTTGCAGATTTTAAAAACTCCGGTTGGGCCACATTCGGTTCCGATCGCCCCATTACAGGATGAATGTGGAGGCTTTGGAGAAGACCATAAGATATAGGAGCAGAATTAGGCCATTTGGCCCATCAAGTCTGCTCCACCATTTCATTAGGGCTGATCCAATTTTCCTCTCAGCCCCAATCACCTGCCTTCTCCCTGTAACCTTACTAATCAAAAACCTATCATCCTCCACTCTAAGTATTCCCAATGACTTGGCCTTCGCAGCCATCTGTGGCAATGGATTGTACAGATTCACCATCCTCAGGCTAAAGAAATTCCTTCTCATCTCTATTCTAAAGGAATGCCCCTCTATTCTGCTGTTGTGCTCTCTGGTCTTGGTTTCTAGGTCCTAGGTCTATTGGAAACAGCTTCTTTACATCCACTCTTTCAATTTTTGAGAAGCATCTGTGAGGAAAAGGAATTCTCAATGTGTTGGGCCAAAGCCCTGCATCAATGCTGGCAGTTCCTCTGCCCACCACAGATGCTGCTCAACCCATTGACAGACATCCCACCTCTCTCGGAAGTTCCGGGAGTCTCCCGCATTTTAATGGTGGCTCCCTGATGCCTGCAAATTATATACAATGTCACAGAAATCAATTTTTTTGAGAGTGAGTGAGCGAGAGAAAGCAAGCGAGAGCGCGAGAGAGAAAGCGAGCGAGAGCAAGCCAGTGAGAGAGAAAGCAAGAGCACGAGAGAGCGAGAGTGCGAGAGAAAAACCGAGCGAGAGCGCGAGAGTGCGAGAGAAAAACCGAGCAAGAGCGCGAGAGAGAAAGCGAGAGCGCGAGCGAGAGAGAGCGAGAGCGCGAGCATGCGCAACGGCAGTGTTCCAAAAAGAAAAGAAAGTATAAAACGTACGTCACCCCAGACTACACTCAAGTGTACCCCTGCCTAATAGGGGTCAAAAATAATGACAGTGTTGCTCGCTGCACTGTTTGCAACAGTGACTTTTCTATTGCCCATGGTGGGTTAAGACTGTAAAAGACATGTTGAGGTGAGTTCAACAGGTGTCATTTGTTCACTAGCATAGCTAACGTTATTTAAACTAGCTGGCTAGCTGCTAAGGAGCTACTCTATTGCAGGCATCCCACCTCTCCCGGAAGTCTCCTGCAAATTGATGGTGCTACCTCCCTGAAATCAGTTTTTGCAGGGTGGGATGTCTGCATTGACTTCCTCCAGCAGATTATCTGTTGCTCTCAATTCCAGCATCCACTGCCTCTTACACCTGCACATGACTGATAAACTTTGAGAGTTATTGAAATGGGCGTTCCTTCTCGAAGAGGCTCCTTGTTGTTTTACCCCTTGAGCTTGTAAAAACTAGTCCTAGTTTGGGAACACACTGTGCAGTGAGGTGCCAACAGTGCAATGTGGTGGGAGTAGACCTGGGAGTTCACAGCTCTCAGAGGCAACGCCCTAGCTCACAAGTATTTTTTGTGTGTGTCACTGCTTGACGCTGGGTTTGAAAAATTGACACTCAGAAGCAGTGGGTAGATGAACTTGATAAAGGTATGTTAAAGGATTTGTGCCACATTATCACGCAACCCAAGTTTCAGCTTTGCACTGAAGGAAACATTGTTTTACAAAGAAAGCTTCTCGCTGGCTCCTCTTTCGTTCAAGAGCTGCTGTCCACTGGCGTCATGTCTATCGGGCACTTACAGAATATACATGATGACACCCAACGACCACATATCACAGGATTTGTCATACTTCTCAGGACCGAGAACCTCCGGAGCTGTAAAGAGAAAAAAAAAATACTGAAGGTCATTGTCCCAACCACTTCCCTGTCCACTCCACCTCCAACCCACAGCCCAAACTAATCCCGAACGTTGCCATGGCTACAGTGCTGAGGAAATGACTGGCTTCGTGGCCCCATGGTCATCTGGTGGGCTGAATGCTGGGTATTTGCTGTCAATTATTATTGCCGTGCAGTGAAGAACCCTGTTTTGTAAACTATTCACACTTCAAACAGAGTGCATTGAGGTATCGTGCTGTGCAAAGGTCTTCACACTTTTATTTAGCTAGGGTGCCTAAGACATGCACAGTACTGTAGTAATTTTATATATTTGCCATCTCCTTGACTGCTTCGCTGTCAGAGGTGATGTCAGGAACATGAGAAACTGTAGAGAAGTGCTCTCAGCCCAAACCATCACAAAACATCCCTCCCTACCATCAATCATATCCATAGGAGACGCTGCCTCCAGAAGACAACGTCCATCATCAAAATCCCCACCATCCGGGCCACGCCATCTTCTCACAGATACAGGAAGCACAGTAGCCTCAAATCCCACACCACCAGGTTCAAGAACAGCAACCATTCAGTTCTTGAACCAACCCCAATCACTACAGTTTAGCAACACCATGATCAATTTGATCACTTCGCACAACAATGGGCTTTTTTTTTTGCTCTAATTGTGTTCTTTCTCATAAAAATTGCATGTAATTTGATTTATATTTTTCTTCTGATGCTCTGTGCCTGTAATGCTGCTGTGAGTAAGTTTTTCACTGCACCTGTGCAGACACGTACCTGTCATTGTTCTTCTCTCCGTGCCTTGTGGCAACTTTGCCCTTTCTTTAGCATTTGTCTGGGTTTTTTTTTTAAACAAGGCCAAGGTGCAAGCTCGCTGCCCAGCCCAGCACGGATGGAAAGCGTGCAAGGAGCCGGTCGGATTCGAACCAGGGCCACTCGCCTCGAAGTCCGGTGTGGATGCCACTACACCACCGGCCAGCGATATGAACTTGTGCAGATGACAATAAGACTAACTTTTTGACGTTGAATGTCACACTGTCAGAGAGGTGATGTCGCTCAGTAAAAAGGGACCTCTCCCTGCTGACCAGCCAATATTAAGAACAACCAATTTGACTGAACCACATTATCAGTTCCTTGTCACGTTTCTGGGATATATACTGCACAATCTAAATTGGTTTATTATTGCCAAATGTACTGAGGTGCAGTGAAGAACCCAGTTTTGCAGACCATCGATACAGATCACTACATACACAGCGCATTAAGGTACAATACTGTCTGAGACACTTAGATATAGCTAGGGTGCCTAAGACCTTTGCACAGTACTGTAGTAATTGTATGTATTGCACTGTACTGCTGCCACACAAAAAAACAAATTTCATGACATCTGTGAGTGATGATCAACCTGATTCTGATATGAGTCTCTATTGTGGATTGAGAGTGGGAAGGGGGCAGGAAAAGGGAAATCATGGTTTGGAAAAGGGGAAGGGAGAGGGGAGGGGAGTGGGAAGGGGGCAGGGAGAGGGGAATCATGGTTGGGAAAAGGAGAAGGGAGAGGGGAGGGGAGTGGGAAGGGAGCAGGAGAGGGGAATCATGGTTGGGAAAAGGGGAAGGGAGAGGGGAGGGGAGTGGGAAGGGGGCAGGGAGAGGGGAATCATGGTTGGGAAAAGGGGAAGGGAGAGGGGAGGGGAGTGGGAAGGGAGCAGGAGAGGGGAATCATGGTTGGGAAAAGGGGAAGGGAGAGGGGAGGGGAGTGGGAAGCACCAGAGAGACATTCTGTAACGATCAATAAACCGATTGTTTGGAATCAAATGACCTTGCCTGGTGTCTCAGGGATGGGTGTGTCTGCACCAGTGCCACACCCAGCCTCTGGCTCTCCTCCTCTGTCACCTGTCCCACACCCCTCCTGAGGTGCTCCACCTCACCAGTCCCAACATCCTTTCTTCCCGCCAGATTTACAAACTCACTCTCTGCTCCATGTTGACAAATACAGTGCTGTACACCCTAGCTATATATACTGTATGCACCCAAGACATTTGCATAGTACTGCAGTACGAGGGAAAACAATAACAGAATGCAGAATAAAGTGTTACAGTTACAGAGAAAGTGCAGTGCAGGCAGGTAATAAGGTAAATAACAAAGTAGGTGTTGAGAGGACAGTCTCCTTTATCGTACTAGAGAACTGTTCAATAGTCTTATAACAGCAGGGTAGAAGCTGCCCTTGAGCCTGCTGGTATGAAATTTTAGGCGTTTGTATCCTCTGCCTGCTGGGAAAGAGGAGAAGAGAGAATGTCCAACACGGACAGAGTCTTTGACAGCGTAACCTCCTGCAACCTCTGAGAGGGTTCGGATCTGTGAGCCCTTTCAACTTTGCTCCTGCCAGAAGTGTGGACAGAGTCCACTGAAGGGAGGCCTGCTCCTGTGCTGTGCTGAGCTGAGATGAGCTCTGTGCACGACTCTCTGCGGTTTCTTGTGGCCGCATGCAGAGCAGTTGCCACACCTTGCCATTCTGCACCCAGGCAGAATGCTTTTGATGGGGCTTCAGTTTAAAAACTGGTAAGAGTCGATGGGGACAAGCCAAATTTCTCCAGCCTCCTGAGGAAGTTGAGGGGTTGGTGAGCTTTCTTGGTTGTGACATCAACAATTACGTGAATGTGTGAAGAACAGGCATACAGACTATGTGAAAGCAGGAAACGATCAGCAAAACTGGACTTCATTAGCTTCAGCAGAACAGTGTAGGTTGGACCTGTTCTGGTGGTGTACTGTTTATGTTCTCTTGTCTCTACATGACAATGAATTTCAGGAACACGTTGATGATTAAAAACTGAAGCAAGCAATGAATGACGAACAGCAGAATGAGATGCAGTTTCAGCATATTTTCAGGTCTTATCAATATCGGTTTGCATCGCCGTTTGGTCTTCAAAGGGATTATTTATCTTGCAGACTCAATACCACTCCCCCTTGATCTGTATACACGTCTATGAAGTGAGCAGTTTGCTCTAGAATTGAACCTTGTGGGACACCACTACCCACTGATAACCACTCTGAAAAAAACTCCCACTTTGCTGTGTTCTTGGAAAACAGCTAGCCTTCTGCTGTTCAGATCATGCATTTCTTGCAATTTTCATGTTATACCATTATGTAAAATAGCAGTGCACAGCAATGCAGTGGCTTCAGTAACAGTACCAGTTTTAAATTCTCAGATAATGTTTCAAAGTCCCCAGTCAGGGATTTCAGTCAACCAAAAGCTCCGCAAATACAGCACATTGAATTCTTAAACAAGCTCATTGTCATCCACCCTAAGTTTCACGGCCATGAAGGTGGAAGCTACGCAGCATCTTTCCCCAAGCAGCAAGGCAGATCAATCCCACTAACCCACCAGCACTACTGATTGAGATACAGTGCAGAATAGGCCCTTCCACTCCTTCAAGCTGCACCAGGCAGCAACACCCCCCCCCCCAATTTAAAATTAGCCTCATTATGGGGCAATTTACAATGACCGATTAACCCACCAGCTGGTTCGTCTTTGGACTATGAGCATCTAGAGGAAACATGCACAGTCATGGGGAGAACGTACAGGCAGCCGCAGTAACTGAACCTGGCTCGCTGGTACCATAAGGTGTTGTGCTAAACAAACTACCGTCTTGCTCCAGCTTTTATCATTTCCTGTCAGAATCACCTCATGCACAGACAGTTCTCTGCCTAGCACCAGATTATGGACATCCAACCAATCAGAATCAGGTTCATTACCACCGGCATGTGACATGAAATTTGTGAACTTAGCAACAGCAGTTCAATGCAATACATAATATAGCAGGAAAAAAACAAAATAATAATAAATTACAGTATATGTATATCGAATAGATTAAAAATAGTGCAGAAAAACAGAAATACTACACATTAAAAAAGTGAGGTAGTGTCCAAGGGTTCAATGCCCATTTAGGAATCTGATGGCAGAGGGGAAGAAGCTGTTCCTGAATCACTGAGTGTGTGCTTTTAGGTTTCTGTATTTCCTTCCTGATGGTAGAAATGAGAAGGGAGCATGTCCTGGCTAATGGAGGACTTTAATGATGGATGTTGCCTTTCTGAGCACTGCTCTTTGAAGATGTCCTGGGTACTTTGTAGGCTAGTACCCAAGATGGAGCCGACTAAATTTACAACCCTCTGAAGCTTCTTTCAGTCCTGCGCAGTAGCCCTACTCCCCATACCAGACAGTGATGCAGCCTGTCAGAATGCTCTCTGTGGTACATCTATAGAGGTTTTTGAGTGTATTTATTGACATACCAAATCTCTTCAAACTCTTAATGAAGTATAGCCGCTGTCTTGCCTTCTTTATAACTGCATCGATATGTTGGGACCAGGTTAGATCCTCAGAGATCTTGACACCCAGGAACCTGAAACTGCTCATTCTCTTCACTTCTGATCCCTCTATGAGGACTGGTATGTGTTCCTTCGTCTTACCCTTCCTGATGTCCACAATCAGCTCTTTTGTCTTACTGACGTTGAGTGCCAGGTTGTTGCTGCGGCACCATTCCACTAGTTGGCATATCTGACTCCTGTACAACCTCTCGTCACCACCTGAGATGCAATTTCCCCCAGGATTAATAAAGTATGACTATGACTATGACTATGTATCGTCAGCAAATTTCTAGATGGTATTTGAGCTATGCCTGGCCACACCGTCATGTGTATACAGAGAATAGGGCAGTGGGCTAAGCACACACTCCTGAGGTGCACTAGTGTTGATCGTCAGTGAGGAGGATAGGGTATCACCAATCCACACAGATTGTGGTCTTCCGGTTAGGAAGTCAAAGATCCAATTGCAGAGGGAGGTACAGAGGTCCAGGTTCTGCAACTTCTCAATCAGGATTGTGGGAATGATGGTATTAAATGTTGAGCTATAGTCAATGAATATCATCCTGACGTAGGTGTTTGTGTTGTCCAGGTGGTCTAAAGCTGTGCGGCGAGCCATTGAGACTGCATCTGCTGTCGACCTATTATGGCGATAGTCAAATTGCAATGGGTCCAGGTCCTTGCTGAGGCAGGAGTTCAGTCTGGTCATGACCAACCTCTCAAAGCATTTCATCACTGTATAAAAGCTATAGTTTTTTTTTAAATTTTGTTTTCTTTCTTATTGTGTACTTCTGGTGCTCCTCAGATCCAGAGTAACAATTATTTTGTCCTCCTTTGTACTTGTGTACAGAAATGGCATTAAACAAAGTTGTATCTTGCCAGAGTTTCCCCAAAAGCACACAGCCATCAAACACTAAAATGAATATCAACTCCAGAAGGTTCTCTCTCTCCTGAGCCAATTCGTCAGAAAGACTCCCAACCGGGGGTTCGCAACCCGGGGTCCACGGACCCCTTGCTTAATGGCACAAAAAAAGGGTTGGGACCCCTGCCCCAATGAAAGGAACTAATTGTGACTTGCTCAAAGACCATCACCAAACACATTAAAAGGCCTATCATAAGAGGAACGTTTAATGACTCTAGACATCTACTCACTGGAATTTAAAAGAATGAAAGGGGATCCCGTTGAAACCTATTGAATATTGAAAGGCCTGGATAGACTGGGTGCAGAGAGGATGTTTTCAATAGTTTGGGAATCTAGCATCAGAATAGAGGGATGTCCATTTAGAACAGAAATGAAGAGGAATTTCTTTAGCCAGATGGTGATGAATCTGTGGAACTCATTGCGACAGACAACTGTGGAGGCCAAGTCGTGGAGTGTATTTAAAGCGGAGCTGATAGATTCCTGTTAAGACAGGGTGTGAAAGGTTACAGGAAGAAGGCAGGATAATAGCGTTTTGAGGAAAATAGATCAGTCATGATCAAATAGCGGAGCTGATGATCCAAATGACCTAATTCTACTCCAATGTCTTATAGAATATAGGCCTGCAGACTCTCTATACACCAGAGGTCAGGATTGAACTTGGGATTCTGGAATGTGGGATAGCAGTACTACCTATCTCTCGCTCTATCCATCTATCCATCCACCCTGAAGAGTTCTGGCCGGAAACATCGAGTGTTTATTCCCCTCCATAAATGTTGCCTCTCCTGCTGAGTTACTCCAGAGCTGTGCACGTTGCTCAAAATTTCCATCATCTGCAAATCCCATCCATCCATCAGTCTGTCTGTCCTGAAGAGCCTCGGCACAAATCGTTGACCATTATTCCCTTCCAAAGATGCTGCCTCACCTGCCCAGCTCCTCCAGCATTTTGTAAGATTTCCTGCACCTGCAGAATCTCTTGTCTGTCTACCTATCACTCTAACAGCTCTCTTTAACCTATGGATGGATCAGACTACGTAAATTCAGGGATCTTCAAGGTAATCCTATTGGACCGATTCCCTTTGCCCAATCTACCCCTCCCACACCCTCTGCAACTTCAAAACAATTCCTTTCATCCCTTTCCCAATTCAATCAAAGGGTCTTTGACCTGAAGTGATAGCTCTGCTTCTCTTTCCACAGATGCTACCCAACCCAATGATTCTGCAGCCTCCGGTGTTGGAGAAACTCCCCCGCCCCTTCTCCACAGTTCACCTCACTGAAACTGACACAGAATTCTCCATCCATCTTCCTTGAGTTTCCTAAAATCGTTTTTTTCTGCTTTTCTCCATTAGGGCTCACGGTTAACGCAACTCTATTACAGCTCAGGGCGTCAGAGTTCAGAGTTCAATTCCAGTGCTGTTTGTAAGGAATCTACACCTTCTCACCATGAATGCTTGGCTTTTCTCCAGGTGCTCTGGTTTCTTCCCACAGTCCAAAAATATTAGTTGGTTAATTGGTCATTGTAAATTGCCCTGTGATGAAGCTAGTGTTAAATAGGTGAGTTGCTGGGCGGTGTACTTCTCTAAGTAAAGGAATTTCCCAAAGATTCCCTACATCCTTCTTTTATTTTAATCAAATTCTATGAAGTATATGTCTAACCTTTATTTTCCATTACCTTTTGGTGCTTTGATTTCTCATGAAATTACAAACACTCAGTAAGTTCACAAGTCCTTTAGTTAAGAATTGTTCTGTTGTACTAGAGTCCCGAGTGCAAACATTTCTTCCATTCCAACCTGGTTATCACCGCCCTGTTATTTGTCTTCATTCAGTCAGGGCTCCTAGATTCAATACTGTTGTCCTCCGAAAGAATGATCTTTAACTTGCACGTCACGTAATGGCTGCACTCGAAGTTTCATTGTACATTCAGTCTGATTCATCGTGACATTTATAACCAAGTCCAGCCATGACTAACAAGCAGCTTCAAAGGATCTACCACATATTTCAGAAATCTCATTTCCTCATTTTGAAGGACTTCCTCACAGTCCCAAATAACATATGGGCAACTAAATCAACCAGAATTATTTGGAGGACCTAGACCCATCTTAAGTAACATCTTTGATCGGCCATCTTTGATCATATTGACCACGTTGGTTCTCCTTAACCAACTCAACTCTCCTTGCCTCATGTATTTTCCCTACATTATTCTTCTGTTTACATTCATAATCTACCCATCTATCCAATGAGCACAGCAGACAGAGGGGAACAGGTCCACATTATTTACTTGCATTTCCAGAAGGCGTTCGATAAGGTGCTGCATAAAAGACTTATCCATAAGATAAGGATGCATAGAGTTGGGGGAGGGGTGATGTATTAGCATGGATAGAGGATTGGGTAACTAACAGAAAGCAAAGACTTGGGATACATGGGTGTTACTCTGGCTGGCAATCAGTGGTGAGCGGTGTGCTGCAAGGGTTGGTGCTGGGCCCACAACTGTTCGCGATATACATTAACGATCTGGAAGAGGGGACCGAGTGTAGTGTATCTAAGTTTGCCGATGAAACTAAATTGAGTAGAAAAGCAAATTGTGCAGAGGATACGGAGAATCTGCAGAGGGATATAGATAGATTGAATGTGTGGGCAAGGGTCTGGCAGATGGAATACCTGTAACATCTTTGGAATATGGGAGAAAACCAGAACACCTGGAGGAAACTCACTCGGTCACGGAAAAAAATGAACAAATTCCTTGTAGAGAACAGTGGGAATTGTACCCCAATCGTTGGCGCTATAAAGCGTTACGCTAACCACTACACTATCGTGCTACCCAATCACGTGCTTCATCCTAATCTGTTTATTTTCAGATTGGCCAGCTTTCTGTTAGTACTGTTAAGTTCATTGTGTTCAGCAGTCCTTTTTATTTCTGATGACCTGCCCATTGCAGTGTATGCATCTTATTTCACATGATCAGTGTGCATCTAGTCCTCCCTCCTCAACACTGTTAACCTTGGGAGGCTTAAAGTTCAAAGTACATTTATTATCAAAGTACGTATACTACATACAACCATGGGATATGCCACAAAACCCAATAGAACCCATTAAAAAAGACCATCAAAACCCCAATGTGCAGAAGAAAAACAAACCGTGCAAACAATAAAACAAGCAAGTCACATTCAGAACTGAAGTTCATGAAAGTGAGATCACAGCCACAAAGCCAGTCAACACTGGAGCTGATCTAGGAACCTGAAGCCTTTTGGCACAGCTGCTGTTCAGCGCGAAGACGAGCAAACCTCACTGAGCAACAAGCTGAACGCCATCCCTCGCGTCACAAAGCACATCATCAACGGCAGATCACAAAGGAAAGGTCTAATAAGAGGTGTGATGAGGAGCATACAACTTGGATTCCACTTCCTTTTAGAAATGACATCATCTCTATTGGACCTTTGTTCAAAGTTCTTAGAATCAACGTCAACAGAAACATGACACAACCGCAACTCCACTATTGTCATTTTTCCTTGTCCCATCAGAAGACAAAGGCTCGACCTTTGCAAAAATCAACTCCTTCTGATCTCCTGTGTTGAATTTGACTGGATGAATAACAGTACCATATGCTTATTTTAGCAGTGACAGTGTTTCTGCCCTTGAGTGACATGTACAAAAAAACGTATTTTCTAAATTATGACAAGTAATTCACCCAGTCTCGAGACGCTTGAATGACTAACTGCAACAAGACTTTCGAAACAGTTTCGAAAAGTGAGCTTGTGCTGCACATAAGTTTCACTACAAGGTTTTGCCTGGTGAAGTCAGACTGGTAAACTTACCCACATAATAAGGGGTGTAGCAAGGAGTGGCTAGTGAATTATAGCTAGTAGTTTCTTTGGCAAAGCCGAAATCTGTTAGCTTTAGGACAGCGTTGGGTCGTTTGGAGGTGTACAACAGATTCTCTGGCTGAAACGAGAGAAAAAAAATTAATTTAACCATGGAAATAGTTTAAAATCCAAGTCTCTTGTTGCATGTTGTTGATGTCTGAATGAAGCTAACCGCAATCAGGACACACCACAGGCCCATTCATAACCCAGAGTAGGTGAAGGTTGCAAAACCAGAAGTGGGCGTTCGGACAGTTCAGAGAAAGCACTTTCACTTGTGATGGGATAGAGGCCAGAGCCGTGAGCAATGCCTCTGAATATCTTAGAAAAATCAACTTCCCCAGCCACCCTGAACCACGGTCTGCCGATTGGTTACAAAAAGGTGGTCACTGGACAGGTGTGACCTAGCCCAGCCAGTGGCAGGTGAGAGAGGCGGAGGGGGCAGCGAATGAAATCGAGTTCAGGTAAACTAGCCACCAACAGCGTCCAATCAGAGCTGATTTGAAAAGACTGCACTATTTTTAAATGTACAAATTGTAGTTTTCCTATTTTCCTCCAGATATGCTGTAGCTGTGAAAGGTAATATAATAGAAAGCCTTAATTCTCGCTTGTTCCATTACAATAATTAATGTGTCCATTTTCCCCTCAATTTAGGAATACTTATGGAGGCATCTTTCTCCCTGAACATCCTTTCAATGTTCTCAAACTCAAGGTAAATTTATTATCAAAGTATGTATATCTCACCATCTACTACCTTCAGAGTCATTACCTTGCAGGCATTTTCCAGGGGTGGCATGGTGGCTCAGTGGTTAAGTGCCTGCTACTGCCTGTAAGGAGTTTGTACGTTCTCCCCGCGACTTGTGGGTTTCCTCCAGATGCTCCAGTTTTCTTCCAAAGACCAAAGACATACCAGTTGGTAGGTTAATTGGTCATTGTAAATTGCCCTGTGATTAAGCTCAGGTTCAATCGGGGGATTGCTCAGCGGTGGCAGCTCAAAGGGCCGCACCGTATCTCAACGAATAAAGAAATACTAAGAAATACAATAGAACTTTTGGGATCGCTCTAAGAGCCAGCACACACTCGATGAGCTGAAGGCCTCCTTTTCCTCACAGGCATTTACCAGGGGTGGCACAGTAGCGTAGCAGTTAGCAGCAGAGGTTCCTAACCATAGACCAATGCTGTCAAGCAAGGGGTCTATAGACCAAAGGTTGGGAAACCCAGTTCTCTACGTCATAAAGAGCTTGCACATTGTGTGCTTCTCAGTTTTTGTGAGGAGTTTGTCATTGAATGTCAGGGTAGTATATGGTGACACATATGGATATTGACAATAATTTTATTTTGAACTTTGAACTGAGAGAAGGATGAAAGCTGGATCCTGTTTTCCAACAAAAACCCTTAATAACAGATATGATATATTGTCACAGACATTTAGTCTGGGAAAGGAGAGTCTAATACTACAGGGCACAGGTTTAAGAAGAGAAGGAGAAGAGCTAAAAGGTGATCCTAGAGGCAATTTTTGAGACATTTGAACAAGTACAGAGATAGGAAAGGTTTAGGGGAATGTGACCCAAATGTAGGAAAATGGGATTAACACAGATGGTTAACACAGAATCTTAACTACATTCCACAGAGGTGTGGTTGAGAGTGTGCTAACCTTTTGCATCACAACCTGGTACTCCAGCTGCAGTGCTGTCGACAAAAAAGCCTTGCAGAGGGTGGTTAGGGGAGCAGAGAAGGTTATTGGGGTCTCCCTACCTTCTGTCCAAGACCTCTTTCAGAGTCGATGCCTCCAGAAGACACGGTACATCATTAAAGACACCTCACACCCTCTCCATGAACTGTTTGTTCTCCTACCATCAGGCAAACGTTACAGCAGCATCAAAACTAAAACCACAAGGCTACTAAACAGCTTCCTCCCACAGGCAGTCAGACTGCTAAATAGCTGCTCCACCTGACTCTGCTTTGGACACTTTTAACTTGCACTGGACACTTATAACTTGATTTTAACTGACATGTGGCTGTTGTGTTTTACTATTTATTGTTATGTTTATTATTTAGTGTTGTGTTTGTTATGTTGTGATTGCACTGCTCCTGAGAAACACTGTCTCATTCTGCCCTGCAGAGCTGATGTATGGGTAGAATGACAATAAAGTTTTTTTTTTGAATCTTTGAAATCTTGGTCAGTATGGATGAGTTGGGCTGAAGGGCCTGTTTCTTTGCAGATTAACTCTATGAATCTATGAAACTGTAGCAAAACCCTCTTTGCAACAAAGGACATCATTTTATTTGGCTCCCATAACACTGGCATGATTACTTTTTACACTCACTGGCCACTTAATCAGATACGTCCTGTACCTAATAAAGTGGCCACTCAGTCCTGGTGAACGGTCTCCACCCAAAATGTCGACTGTTTACTCTTCTCCACAGATGCTGCCTGACCTGCTGAGTTCCTCCAACAATTTTGTGTGTGTGGCCACTGAGTGTATGTCCGTGGTCTTCTGCTGCAGATGCCCATCCATTTCAAGGTTCGCTGTGTTGTGTGTTCAGAGGTGCTCTTCTGCACACCGCTGTTATAACGTGTGATTATTTGAGTTACTGTTGCCTTCCTGTCAGCTTGAACCAGTCTGGCCATTCCCCTCTGACCTCTCTCATTAACAAGGCATGTTTGCCCACAGAACTGCTGCTCACTGGATTTTTTTTTGTTTTCACACCCTTCTCTGTAAACTCTAGAGACCATTGTGCATGAAAATCCCAGGAGATCAGCAGTTTCTGAGATACTCAAACCACCCTGTCTGGCACCAATAATCATTCAACGGTCAAAGTCAATTAGATCACATTTCTTCCCTTTTTTGATGCTTGGTCTGAAAAACAACTGAACACCTGACCATGTCTGCATGCTTCTATGCATTGGGTTGCTGCCACATGATTGGCTGATTAGATATTTACATTAACGAGCAGGGGTACAGGTGTACCTAATAAAGTGGCCACTCAGTGTCAACTTTGAATTAGATTTCAGATAAGATTTGCAGTTTATGATTCAGAATTTTCATTTCCAACAAAAAAAAACATGCTGCTCGAGGAATTTAGCAGGTCAAGCAGGATCTGTGGAGGCAAAGGAGAAATCAACATTATGGAATAAGACCCTGTTTCATGACATTTCATTAAATAGCTTCCAACAATATAAAAGAACACTGAATCTTTCTTTCTTACAGTAATTTTAGTCAGTCCATGTCCTCCTCTACTGCCGTGATGAGGCCACACTTGGGCTGGAGGAGCAAAGCCTTATAAGACCATAAGACAAAGGAGCAGAAGGTGGCCATTCGGCCCATCAAGTCTGCTCCGCCATTTTTTCATGAGCTGATCCATTCTCACATTTAGTCCCACTCCCCCACCTTCTCACCATAACCTTTGATGCCCTGGCTACTCAGATACCTATCAAACTCTGCCTTAAATACACCCAATGACTTGGCCTCCACTGCAGCCCGTGGCAACAAATTCCATAGATTCACCACCCTCTGGCTAAAAAAATTTCTTCACATCTCTGTTCTGAATGGGTGCCCTTCAATCCTTAAGTCATGCCCTCTCGTACTAGACTCCCCCATCATGGGAAATAACTTTGCCACCTCCACTCTGTCCATGCCTTTCAACATTTGAAATGTTTCTATGAGGTCCCCCCTCATTCTTCTAAACTCCAAGGAATACAGTCCAAGAGCGGACAATCATTCCTCATATGTTAACCCTCTCATTCCTGGAATTATTCTAGTGAATCTTCTCTGTACTCTCTTCAACGTCAGCACATCCTTTCTTCAATAAGGAGACCAAAACTGCCCACAGTACTCCAAGTGAGGTCTTACCAGCTCTTTATAGAGCCTCAACATCACATCCCTGCTCCTATACTCTATTCCTCTCGAAATGAATGCCAACATTGCATTCGCCTACTTCACCACCGACTCAACCTGGACGTTAACAAGTGTATCCTGTACGAGGACTTCCAAGTCCCGTTGCATCTCAGAACTTTGAATTCTCTCCCCATTTAAATAATAGTCTGCCCGTTTATTTCTTTTGCCAAAGTGCATAACCACATACTTCCCAACATTGTATTTCATTTGCCACTTCTTTGCCCATTCTTCCAATCTATCCAAGTCTCTCTGCAGACTCTCCGTTTCCTCAGCACTTCTGGTCCTTCCACCTATCTTCGTATCATCAGCAAACTTAGCCACAAAGCCACCTGTTCCATAATCCAAATTGTTGATGTACAATGTAAAAAGAAGCGGCCCCAACACGGGCCCCTGTGGAACACCACTGGTAACCAGCAGTCTACCAGAATAGGATCCCTTAATTCCCACGCTGTTTCCTGCCAA
The DNA here is from genome assembly GCF_030028105.1 of Mobula birostris. Taxonomy (NCBI): domain Eukaryota; kingdom Metazoa; phylum Chordata; class Chondrichthyes; order Myliobatiformes; family Myliobatidae; genus Mobula; species Mobula birostris. The sequence continues at coordinate 93,723,855 of NC_092383.1, read as the reverse complement.
TCAGCCAATGCCCTATCCATGTATGTAACTTTCCCATAATCCCATTATCTCTTATCTTGTTAAGCAGCCTCATGTGTGGCACATTGTCAAAGGCCTTCTGAAAATCCAAATATACAACGTCCACTGCATCTCCCTTGTCTAGCCTACTTGTAATTTCCTCAAAAAATTGTAATAGGTTTGTCAGGCAGGATTTTCCTTTAAGGAAACCATGCTGAGTTCTGCCTATCTTGTCATTTGCCTCCAGGTGCTCTGTAACCTCATCCTTGACAATCGACTCCAACAATTTCCCAACCACCGATGTCAAGCTAACAGATTAATAATTTTCTTTTTGCTTCCTTGTCCCCTTCTTAAACAGCAGAGTGACATTTGCAATCTTCCAGTCCTCCGGAACCATGCCAGAACCTATCGACTTTTGAAAGATCATCGCTAATGCCTCCGCAATCTCCACAGCTACTTCCTTCAGAACAGGGTGCATTCTATCTGGTCCGGGAGATTTATCTACCCTTAGCCTATTCAGTTTCCTGAGTACTTTCTCTGTCGTAATTGTGACTGTGCACACTTCTCTTCCCTGCCTCCCTTGAGTGTCCGGTATACTGCTGATATCTTCCTCAGTGAAGACTGATGCAAAATACTCGTTCAGTTCCTCCGCCGACTCCTTATCTCCCATCACAATTTCTCCAGCATCATTTTCTATCGGTCCTATATCTACTCTCACCTGTCTTTTACTCTTTATATACTTGAAAAAGCTTTTAGTATCCTCTTTGATTTTATTTGCTAGCTTCCTTTCATAGTTCATCTTTTCCCTCTTAATGACCTTCTTGGTTTCCTTTTGTAAGCTTTTAAAAACTTCCCAATCCTCTGTCTTCCCACTAATTTTTGCTTCCTTGTATACCCTCTCCTTTGCTTTAACTTTGGCTTTGACTTCTCTTGTCAGCCACGGTTGCATCCTTTTTCCACTCGAAAATTTCTTCTTTTTTGGAATATACCTGTCTTGCACCTTCCTTACTTCTCGCATAAACTCCAGCCACTGCTGCTCTGCCGTCTTTCCCGCTAGTGTCCCTTTCCAGTCAACTCTGGCCAGTTCCTCTCTCATGCCACTGTAATTTCCTTTACTCCACTGAAACACCGACACATCAGATTTCAGCTTCTCTTTTTCTAATTTCACAGTGAACTCAATCATGTTATGATCACTGTCTCCTAAGGGTTCCTTCACCTCAATCTCTCTAATCACCTCCGGTTCATAACACAATACCCAATCCAGTACAGCCGATCCCCTAGTGGGCTCAACAACAAGCTGTTCTAAAAAGCCATCTCGCAGACATTCTACAAATTCTCTCTCTTGAGATCCAGTGCCGACCTGATTTTCCCAATCCACTCGCATGTTAAAATCCCCCACAATTATCATAATACTGCCCTTCTGACAAGCCTTTTCTATTTCCAGTTGTAATTTGTAGTCCACATCACTGCAGCTGTTTGGAAGCCTGTATATAACTGCCATCAGGGTCCTTTTACCCCTGCGATTTCTTAGCTCAACCCATAAAGATTCTGCACCTTCCAATCCTATGTCACCTCTTTCTAGTGATTTGATATCATTTCTTACCTATAAAGTCACGCCACCCCTTCTGCCTAACTGCCTATCCTTCCGATACACTGTGCATCCTTGGACGTTCAGCTCCCAGAGACGTGCATCCTTTAGCCACGTCTCAGTGATGGCTACAATATCATACCTGCCAATCTGCAGCTGTACGACAAGATCATCCACCTTATTCCTTATGCTGTATGCATTTAAGTATAACACCTTAAGACCAGTATTTGGTACTTTTTGCTTTGATTTCACTGCAACTCATCCCAAAGGCTGCAAATTTGCCCATCATTTGCCTGTCTTTCCTGACATCTGCACTGCTCACTATCTTAGATTTATTTCTGTTTTCCCCTTCCTCTGCTCTATCATTCTGGTTCCCATCCCCCTGCCAAATTAGTTTAAACCCTCCCTAACAGCTCTATTGAACTTTCCCGCCAGGATATTGGTCCCCTTCAGGTTCAGGTGTAACCCGTCCATTTTGAACAGGTCATACTTCCCCCAGAAGAGATCCCAATTATCCAAGAATCTGAAGCCCTGCCCCCTGCACCAGTCTCTCAGCCACGCATTCATCTGCCTGATCCTACTATTCTTGCCCTCGCTAGCACGTGGCACAGGTAGCAATCCCGAGATTACTACCCTGGAGGTCCTGCTTCTCAGCTTCCTTCCTAACTCCCGGAAATCTCTCTTCCGGACCTCCTCCCTTCTCCTGTCTATGTCATTGGTACCAACATGTACCAAGACAACTGGCTGCTCGCTCCCTCACTTCAGAATATTCTGGACCCGATCCGAGACATCCCGTACCCTGGCACCTGGGAGGCAACACACCATGCGGGTATCTCTATCAGGCTCACAGAATCTCCTGTCCGTTCCCCTGACTATGGAATCCCCTATGACTACCACATTCCTCTTCTCCCTCCTTCCCTCCTGCACAACAGCACCAGGCTCAGTGCCAGAGACCCGGTCACCATGGGTGTCCCCTGTCAGGTCATCCCCCTCAACAGCATCCAGAACAAGATACGTGTTGCTGAGGGGGACAGCTACAGGGGTGCTCTCAACTATATTATATTCCTTCTGGGTAGTTTCCAATTGATGGCATGAACATCTATTTCTCGAACTTCTGGTAATTGCCCCCCACCCCTTCACCATTCCCCATTCCTGTTTCCCTCGCTCTTCTATCTTGTTACCGGCCCATCACCTCCCTCTGGGGCTCCTCCGCCTTCCCTTTCATCCCTGAGCCTCTACCTTCTCCTGTCAGATTCCGTGTTATCTCCTCCACCAATTAATTGCCTAGCTCTTTACGTCACCCCTCCCCTCTCCTGGTCTTACCTATCACTGGTCCCCTTGTGCTCCTTTCTCCCCTCCTTCCACCTCTTGCTTTGACTTCTCATCTTTTTTTTCCAGTCCTGAGGAAGGGTCTTGGACTAAAATGTCAACTGTTTCTATAGATGCTGCCTGACCTGCTGAGTTCCTCCTTGGATTTTGCCTTAGGTTTCCAACATCTGCAGGTTTTATTGTATTAGTAATTTTATATAATGCAATGTACTGGGGCTACAAAAAAAAAACAAATTTCATTGCATATGTGAGTGATGATAAACCTGATTCTGATATGGGTCTCTATTGTGGACCGAGAGTGGGAAGGGGGCAGAGACAAGGGAATCATTGTTGGAAAAAAGGGAAGGGAGATGGGAGGGGACAGGAAAACACCAGAGAGACATTCTGTAATGATCAATAAACCAATTGTTTGGAATCAAATGACCTTGCTTAGTTTCTCAGGGCTGGGTGTGTCTGCACCAGCACTATCCCCGCTGCCCCTTGCACACCTTCTCTGCCACCCGTCCGCACCCCTCCCGCGACACTCCACCCTCGCCATTCCCAGCTTCCTTTGCTCCCGCCAGATTTACAAACTCACTTTCCCCTCCAAGTTGACAACAGTAGCACTGTGCAAATACCTTAGGCACCCTAGCTATACATACGTGCCGAAGACTTTTGCACAGCACACGTATGTCACTGTACGCTATCCCGAGATGCATTTGCTTGCAGGCATTCACACCAGAACAAAGAAATGCAACAGAATTAACAATTAAAATCACATACAAAGACTGAGAGAAGACAATGTGTGCAAATACAAAAATAAATTTTATCAAGAACACGAGCTGTAGAGTCCTTGAAAGCGGCCTTGAAACTGGCCGTTAATCGAAAGTGTTTCACAATTGCTGTAATCTTGCAACATGATGTCTAACACAGCATCACTTGACACAGCTTAAAGTCAAATGTGATGTGCAACACAAGGTCAGTTTTGAAAGAACAAGAAACTACATTTCCACATTCCATGGGGGTTTCGGAACTGTTCAATGATCTGGGATAAAATTAGCTCAACGGTGAAAGTTCAAAATAAAAGCAATATATTAAGATGAAGAACTAAATGGCTAAATTGCTCTTGGAAGTCAGTCACTTTGTAAAATGAAAAGAGTGCAGTGAAAAAACTTTATTTTATTTTTTTTAAATCAAAGTACGTATACCGCATACAACCTTGTGATGTGCTTATTTGTAGGCGTTTACTGGAAAATAAAGAATAGATAAAGGAAATATAAAAATGAAACAATCCGGGCACCACAACTCCATGCTTACCCCCAGCTCAATGTCCTCCAGCCTAGGCTAGAGAATGGGTCTGAATGCGGTGGGGAAGGGTGGAAGGAGGGGGGAATGTTATGGGAGAGCAGGGGGGGGCTGCAGGGTGGTAGTGTCAGGGGAGGTTTACAAAAGATGATCTTTGACAGTTTGTCTCCGGAGATGGAAACAGAGAGATCAAGAAAGGGAAGAGAGGTGTCAGAGATGGACCAACTGAATTGAAGGGCAGGGTGGAAGTTAGGGGGAAAGTTGATCAAGTTGATTTGCTCAGTATGGGTTGTGACGAGAATACACATAAATTAAGATGTTAGTTGTCCTGGGCTGGCACCAGTGGGATCAGCAGTTGGTCTGCCACCTGTCTTCAGGAGAGAGAGATAAGGAAAACAATGGAGCAGCATTTGGAGATGTTAATGAAGGGACGGGAGAGAGTAACGGAAGGAGAGCTGTCAAGATCGGCTCCCCCTTTGAACCCTGAACTGTTTGAAGTGATGGACAGGCGATACCCCAGCAGGGGGATAAAAAGGGACAGGTTCGCTAAGGCGACACACACGACACCCCGAGGTAACAAGACCCTGGAAGCGGTGCGTCTCCCACAAGTCGGTGGGAAGTTTTGGACGGCTGGTCGCGGATCAAGCCATAGACGCTCAGGGTGGAAAGGCACGATCGGCGGGAACCTGGTGTGTGTCCACTCTTGCCTGTATGCCAGGTTCATCGCAGAGAAACGATCGTATCTGGAAATGGAGGGGGTCACGGTCCGTGACCTCAGATGACATCAAAAAGGGCTCGCCCGAAAGCTGACTGTGAAGGTCTGTGTGGAAGCCGTTTGAATATTCATTCGTTTTGCTCTCTCTCTCCTTCCCCCCACTGTCCATCGCCACGGCAACGATTACTGCAAACTGAACTGAACTAAATTGAACTGAACTTTGCGTCACTTTGAAACTGGTCATTTACAACGATAGAGCTTGATTGATCCTGTTATCTTAATTCTGTGTACATGTATGTTTATCATTGCTGAACTGTTGCATTCATTATCCTTTTGATTAGAGTACTGTGTTGCTTGTTTCTTTAATAAAACTTTCTTAGTTCTAGTAATCCAGACTCCAACTGAGTGATCCATTTCTGCTGGTTTGGCAACCTAGTTACGGGGTACGTAACAGGGTGCATGAAGCAGCACCAATGCAGTCATAAACGGAGTGGAGGAAGAGTTGGGGAGTATAACCGGGGAAGGCTTCCACCATAGACTGTTCTCTATAGCCCACGAAGAGGCAGACATAATTTGGGCCCATGAAAGTACTCATGGCTATCCTTGGGTTTAGAGAAAGTGGGAAGAGTCCAAGGAAAAATTGTTCAGGGTCAGAATCAGTTCTGCCAGACAGAGGAGGGTGGTGGTGGAGGGGGACTGGTCGGTTCTTTTGCCAAGAAAGAAGTGGAGGGCTTTGAGGCCTTCCTGGTGGGGAATAGAAGTGTATTGGAATTGAACATCCATGGCAAAGATGAGGCAGTCAGGGCCAGGGAATCGGAAGTTGCAGAGAAAATTGAGGATATGAGAAATAACGTGGATGTAGTAGTTTTGATTGCTGCCAGTAAGGCGTCACTGTGTTAAACTGAAAGGATTTACTACTAAGCAGATTTTAGCAGAGATACGAACCAGTGATTGAGGTGGTCAGTTATCAGGCAGGGAGCAATGACAGTAGTCTCAGGTAACAACTTTGCTTGTGGTTTACTGAGTTACAGGTTGAGGTAGTTCAATGTATTTGCTAAACTGCCACATACAAGATCTAGGCCCAGGAGATTAGAGGTGATACTGCAGCATGTATTGAGAACCATTTAACAGACAGACGAGAAAAATCAGCATGAATATGTAAGCAGGTTTAACCAGAGCAGATGGTCAGACACTACATTGATTGGCCTTATCTCAAGCAATAACGAGGTGGCCTCCAGGGAAGAAGTCACCTCTCTGATACAGTGGTGTCAAGAAAACAACCTCTCCTGCAAAGACAAAGGAGCTGGTTGTGGATTACAGGAGGAATGGAGACGGGCTAACCCCTATTGAAATCAATGGATCTGGGGTTGAGAGGGTAAACAGCTTCAGGTTCCTCAGCATCCACATCCACCAAGGATCTCATGTGATCTGTACACACCTGCTGTGTGGTGAAAAAGGCACAACAGCTCCTCTTTCACCTCAGATAGTTGAGGAAGTTTGGTATGGGACCCCAAATCCTAAGAACTTTCTACAGGGGCACAATTGAGAGCATCCTGACTGGCTGCATCACTGCCTGGTATGGGAACTGTATTTCCCTCAATTGCAGGACTCTGCAGAGAGTGGTGCAGGCAGCCCAGCACATCTGTAAACACAAAATAATCTGCAGATGCTGTGATCAAAGCAACACTTTCAGTACGCTGGATGAACTCAGCAGGTCGGGCAGCATCAGTTAGAAACGATGAGTCGATGTTTCGGGCTGGAACCCTTCGTCAGGACTGAAGAATGAAAGATGGGGAAGGATTTGAAGAATGCTTGTAGCTTCAGTTGAAAGACCAGTAATTTGAAAGACAAAGGAGTGGGGGTGGGGAAGCAGGGATGTCATAGGCAGGAAAACAATGGGTAGTAGAAGAAGAAGGAGCAACCATGAGGGAGGTGATAGGCAGCTGGGGGAGGGGGCAGAGTGAAATAGGGACAGAGGAAGGGAGAGGGAGGGAATTACCAGAAGTTGGAGAATTCTATGTTCATACCAAGGGGCTGGAGACTACCTAGACGGTATATGAGGTGTTGCTCCTCCAACCTGAATTTAGCCTCATCATGGCAGTAGAAGAGGCCATGTATGGACATATCTGAACGGGAATGGGAAGCAGAGCTGAAGTGGGTGGCTACCGGGAGATCCTGTCTGTAGTGGCGGAAGGAGTGGAAGTGCTCGACGAAGCGGTCCCCCCGCGCATCTGTAGTTGTGAGCTTCCCATGATTCAGGACATTTACAAAGATGGGTGTGTAAATAGGGCCCAAAGGATCATTGGGGACCCAAGTCATCCCAACCACAATCTATTCCAGCTGCTACCATCCAGGAAGCAGTATCGCAGCATGTCAGCCAGGACCAGCAGGCTCCGGGACAGCTTCTTCCACCAGTCCATCAGACTGATGAACTCACGCTGATTTAAGTGTAATCTAAATTACATTGACTGTTCTATTTATTATAAGTTACTGTGATTGCACATTTAGATGGAGACGTAAAGATTTTTACTCCTCATGTATGTGAAGGATGTAAGAAATAAAGTCAATTCAGTCATACTCTTAGATGATCCCAGAAATGAAAGGGTTAATGTATTATGAGCGTTTGATGACTCTGGGCTTGTACTCGCTGGAGTTTAGGAGAATGAGGCAGGATCAAATATTGAAAGGCTTAGAGACAGTGAACATGGAGAGGAGTGGGGGTCTCGGAACAGAAGGCAGAGCCTCAGAGTACAAGGGTGTCCCTTTAGAACAGAGATCAGGTGGAATTTCTTTAGCCAGACGGTGGTGAATCTGTGGAATTCGTTGCCACAGATGGCTGTGGAGGCCAAGTCATTGGGTATATTTAAAATGGAGGTTGATAGGTTTTTGATTAGTCAGGGCAGCAACGGTTGCAGGGAAGGCTGGAGAATGGGGTTGAGAGGGATAATAAATCAGTCATGATTGAACAGAGGAGCACTTGATAAGCCAAATAGCCTAATTCTGCTCCTACGTCTTACAATCTTATTGGCCAACACTCAAGAAAACAAACATTACTAACGCTATACGGTTAGGAAGAAAAGGCAAGAGCGAGGAGAAAGGGAAATGTTTCTGCAGGGATATCATCAGGTAGCAGGACCAGACACAGGTGACAAGTGCGGACAAGTGTGCTGTCGTTGAGCCTTGTCAGGAGAGGTTTTAAAAACAAAGCAGATTAGACGCAAGAAAGACGGGATAAAAAGCTCAAATCATTTCACCGCTCTGATCAGCAACCCCTACACTCAGACGACGATTGAGCAGGTCGAGCGGTATCTGTGAAGGACGATACCGGTGAACCAGCATCACTTCCTGCCGCTGCCTGTAAGGAGTTTGTACGTTCACCGCGTGACCGCATGGGTTTCCTCCGGGTGCTCCGGTTTCCTCCCACAGTCCAAAGACGTACTGGTTGTTAGGTAAATCGTCCTGTGGACTAGACAGGGTTTGCTGGGCGGCATGGCTCAAAGGGTCGCAGGGGCCTGCTCTGCACTGTATCTCAATAAGTAAGGGAGGAAGAAAGGAAGTAAACAAACAAACAAACAACAAGCAACCAAACAGCAGCAAGTCAAGCCTAGTTCCTGCCTCCTTCCCACCCACCCAAGAATTCAGCCCTGATGCAGGGTCTCAACCCAAAAAGATACCAACGATTCTTTCCCCTCCACAGATGCTGCCTGACCCTGAGTTCTCCCTGCAGATTGTTTCTTCTCCAGATTGCAGCCTCAGTGGCTTACCTTCACATCTCGATGAGCAATGTTCACTGAGTGCAGGTGCAGGACGGCCTCCCCAATGCTCTTCATGATCTCAGAGGCCTCTGCAACACAAGGAGAGAGATTTCCCTTTTAGCACTCGGGGGACTGGGAGATTGCTGCAGTGCTTTCCTATCATCGGTTCTGTGCAAAGGCCTAGAGTGTTTACCTCGCTCCGTGAACGCCTGATCTCCTCTGTCCTGGATTCTGCTGAAGAGTTCACCTCCTTCCATACTGTAACGACACAAAGCAGCATAATAAGCACAAGGGCAGCAGACGGTAACATCGGAACAGCAAGCTGCTGGTCTCCACGAGTGACCTCTCTCTCCCTCGATGTAGAGAGAGAAAGCCTGTCTGTCATACCGAAGTGACACACACAAAACGCTGCAGGAACACAGCAGGCCAGGCAGCGCCTATGGAAAAAAAGTACAGTCAACGTTTCAGACCGAGACTCTACATCAGGGACCGAGGAGAAAAGAAGATGAGGAGTCAGAGTAAGAAGGGGAGACCCAGACGGTGATTGGCTTGTGCTCCATCTGCCAGATAAAGCGGGATCTCCCAGTGGCCACCTATCTTAATTCCGCTTTCCATTCCCTTTCTGGCATGACAGTCCATGGCCTCCTCTACTGTTGCGATGAAGCCACATACAGGTTGGAGGAGCAACACCTTATATTCCATCTGGGTAGCCTCCAACCCTATGGCATGAACATCGATTTCTCAAACTTCCGGTAATTTCCCCCACCCCCAGCAGCTTCACCATCCCCATTTCCCTCTCTCACCTTAACTCCTTACCTGCCCATCACCTCCCTCTGGTGCTCCTCCCCCTTTTCTTTCTTCCATGGCTTTTTGAATTCTCCCATCAGGTTCCCCCTTCTCCAGCTCTGTATCTCATCAACCAGTCAACTTCCCTGCTGTAAGCACCCCTAACCCCAAAGTTTCACCTATCACCTTGTGTTTCTTCCTTCCACCCACCCACCTTCTTACTCTTGACTCCTCATCTTTTTTTCTCCAGTCTTGATGAAGGGTCTCGGCCCGAAATGTCAACTGTACTCTTTACCATAGGTACAGCCTGGCCTGCTGAGCCCCCCCAGCACTAAGTGAGTTGCTCAGATTTCCAACACCTGCAGATTTTCTCTTGTTTGAGATACCGAAGTAGTGGGTTATGCACTGTAGTTTTTGATGGGCCCCAGACCAAGATCTTTTTGGGGGCCTTGGAGCTTCAGGGTTCTGATGTTTCCATCATTCATTCTATGGGGTTTCATGTTTGATGGATATCTGTGAAGAGTAAAAATTTCAGGTTGCATACTATATACATTCTCTGATATTAAACTGAGCCATTTGAAACTGAGATTCTGCAGATGCTGGGAATCTTGAGCAACACACACAAAATGCTGGGAGAACTCAGCAGGTCAGGCAGCATCTACGGAGAGGAATATACAGTCAACATTTCAAACTGAGTCCCCTCATTGGAAACCATCATCGAAAGGTTATATACGGGGAATACCAGGATGCAAAGTTGTGAAGCAAAACCAAAATGGAATGAATATTAGAAACAAGATCCACTACTTAGCAAAAGGATTAACCATTTAAAATTTTAAAAACGGTAAATTAGAGAAGGAATCTGCAATGAAGATGTGGCCAGTCCAAGTGATCATAGTGGGATTTTGACTTCAGTGGGATACAGCAGGATAGTTTCAGGAATCCATTCAACTCAACATTTCATAGAGACACAAGACGCTACACATCATAAACACCTGAGATTTTGGAGATGCTGGAAGTCTCGAGCAATGCACACAAAATGTTGGAGGACTCAGTAGGGAGGCAACATCGAGAAACTGTTGACGTTCTAGGCTGAGACCGTTCATCAGGACTCATGCTCCTGATGAAGGGTCTCAGCCTGAAACATTAAATGTATACTTTCCCCTCCTTAGAGAGGAGACTGCTTGACTTGCTGAGATGCTACTGATGCAGTCTGCTCATCTACCCAGTTCTTCCCCAACTCACTCCAGTCCCCATCACCTGTCTCTCTTCCCCCCCCTCACCCACTCCTCCCACTGGGTCCCCTCCCCTCACTGTTCCCATCTGTCCATCACCCACACACTCCTCCCACTGGGTCCAATCCCCCACTGTTCCCATCTGTCCATCACCCACACACTCCTCCCACTGGGTCCCCTCCCCGCACTGCTCCCATCTGTCCATCACCCACACACTCCTCCCACTGGGTCCCCTCCCCCCACTGTTCCCACCTGTCCATCACCCACACACTCCTCCCACTGGATCCAATCCCCCACTGCTCCCATCTGTCCATCACCCACACACCCCTCCCACTGGGTCCCCTCCCCCCACTGTTCCCACCTGTCCCCTCCCCCCACTGCTCCCATCTGTCCTCCCAACTTCCCTCATGGTTTCATGATCCACCTTTCTCTCCAATCAGATCCCACCATGTGCAGCCCTTCGTCATTTCCACCAATCACCTCCATCCCTGTTCCCATTCTCCCCTCCTCCATCTTTCTTCACCTGGCTCCACCCATCACCTCCCAGCCTCTGTCGCTATTCCCACTCCCACCCCTCTCACCTGGCTCCATTCAAAACCTCCCAGTTCTTGCTCCACCACTTTCCCTCACCTCTTTATACTGGCTATCTCTCCCCTCTATCTTTCAGTCCAGATGAAGAGTCTCAACCCAAAATAATGGCTGCCCAGTTCCCTCTATCGATGCTGCCTGACCTGATGAGCTCTTCAGGCATCATGTGTGCCACATAAACATTTCTTCTTGTTTAGAAAGGCTCCTCACTGCTTGATGTCTGTAGGGATGCACTCCATTGCCATAGCAGAATATCTAATTCGGCTGCTCTTTGAAAGAGATCCTCACAAACATGGGCGAGGATCCTTGCCACCCATCCCACAATCTCTTTGACCCACTACTGTCAGGGAGGTGGTACAGGAGCATCAGGACTAGGACTGTCAGACTGGGTAACAGCTTCTTCCCTCTGGCTGTGAGACTAATGAATACTCTGCCACCACCAAGGTCTCGTCACTAGGACAGTGAGCTGTTTACTGTTCACCTGTGCACCTCATGCATTTTGAATTATATTTTATTAACTTATTTATGGTAATATTTTGTTTTATGTGCTGCGTGTGACATACATTTTGTGGGCGCACCATGGTCTGAAGGCATGTTATTTCATTTAGTTGTAGGTATGTACAGTCAGATGACAATAGGCTTCAACTTGAAGCTGAAATCTCAAACCAACAGCCTCGCAGACAGCAGCAGGGATGACCTCTGGGCAAGAGGAATTGCCGTCCAGAGAATGCCAGAATGGAAAAAAAAAGCCAGAGTTTTCCAAACGGACTCACTGATCAGGATGTTAACAGTATACAAGGAATGAGCGAGAACCACTAAGAGGCCAAACCCTGAAGCAAACTCAAAAAATGCTGAGAACATTCAGCATGCCAGTCAGCAGCTGTGGGGGAGAAAACATACTCAATGTGTCATGTTGATGACCCACCAATAGAAATTGGTTTCAGTTAAAGGCCAACAATCATTCAGTATATACTCAATAAAAGGAATGTCAGGGTTGTATATATATGTACTTTGATAATAAGTTTACTCTGAACTTTGTTAACTGTTTCTCTCCCCACAGATGCTGCCTGACTCGCTGAGTCTTCCCTCAATTCGCTGGACTTACTTCATACTGCAGCTCAGTAGCATAGTAGTTAGCAGAACACTTTACAGTACTGGCTACCCCGGTTCAATTCTCGCCGCAGTCGGTAAGGAGTTTGTACATTCTCTCCGTGACCATGTGGGTTTCCTCCAGGTGCTACGGTTTCCTCCCACAGTCCAAAGACATTCCAGTTGGTAGACCAGTTGAATTACCCTGGATAATTTCCAAGGTAAGGACATGTTCAGCACATCTCTGTGGGCCGAAGGGCCTGTATTGTGCTGGAGGTTTTCTATGTTCTACGTTTCTATTAATTGGTCATTGTAAATTGCCCTGTGATTAGGTTGGGGTTACTGGCAGTGTGGCTCAAAGGGCTGTAAGGGCCTGTTCTGTACCCTATCTCATAATTAATAAATCAATCAATCTATCTTTAGTTTTCTGCTTCGCAGATGAACTCAAGAGTCCAACAGGGTGCTCAATGCAGGAAGGAGAAACCGGATTTTAAAAAGATAAAGAAAATTAAAAGAAAGAATACAGAGAACTTTAAAAATTATAGAAAACAACTTTGGCTCTTTTTTAAAAAGGTCTAGAAGGGGTAAGTGTTAATTTCCTGCACAAAACCAATTCTGCAGTGAATCAGAGGTGCATTTACAATAGAACAGCAGATTCACACCTTCCGACACACTGAACAGCAAAAAAATACTTTGCAAGCTAAAGCAGAGACAGCAGCCAATCAGGAGTCACTCATGACGACCAGGTACCGACTCTATCTGCACAACTAACAGGGCCATCAGGTAGTCATCATCCACCATCAAGAACATGATAAAATAGATTCTTCACCTCACAATCTACCTCGCCATGACCTTGCACCTTATTGTCTGCCTGCACTGCACTTTCTCTGTAGTTGTAACACTTCATTCTGCACTCTGTGCTACTCTTCTCTCGTATGACCTCAATGCACCGATAGCATTCAAAACAAGGCCTGTCACTGTAACTTGGTACATGTGACAATAACAAACCAATTTATCAATTTGGATTACATATCTCCGAGCAATAAAGTGGCTCAGTCAAATTATGACCTTGCACTTTATTGTCTACTTGCACTGTTCTTACCCTGCGACTGCAACACTTTGTTCTGAAGCAACACATTGGAGGAACTCAGCAGGTCAGGCAGCATCTATGGAAATGAATGAACAGTCGATGTTTTGAGCCAAGATCCTTCAGGAATGAGAAGAAATGGAGAAGATGCCAGAATAAGAAGATTGGGGGTGGGGGTGGGGAGGGAAGGAGACTAGAAGGTGAAAGGTTAAGCCAGGAGGGCGGGAAAGGTAAAAGGCTGGAGAAGGAGGAATCTGATCAGAGAGGAGAGTAGACCATAGGAGAATGGGAAGGAGGAGGGAACCCAGGGGGAAGTGATGGGCAAGTGAGAAGAGGTAAAAGATCAGAATGGGGAAGACAGGAAGAGGGGAGGGGATGGGGAGAAAACTTGCTTTTACCGGAAGGAGAAATGGATATTCATCCCATCAGGATGGAGGCTACCCAGACAGAATATGAGGTGTTGCTCCTCCACCCTGAGGGTTGCCTCCTCTTGTGCCAAGAGGGGGCCACAGATGGACATGTCGGAACTCATTCTGAAAACCTTTCACCTTGCACTGGCAATTCGCTGGTGACCGCAAGAAACCGCAGCGTTGTGGACACGGCTCAGCACGTCACAGAAACTAGCCTCCCTTCTGTGGACTCTGCACTTTGCTGCCTCAGCGAAGAAGCCAGCACTGGCAGAGACATGGACTTTTTCTCTTCTGCTCTCTCCCAACAGGAAGAAGACACAAAAGATTGAAACCATGTACCACCAGGCTCAAGTACAGTTTCAATCCCACTGTTACCAGAATCTTGAATGGACCTCTTGATCAATACACTGAACTCTTGGCCCTCACAGTCTATCTCGTTATGATCTTGCACATTATTGATCACTTGCACTGTGATTTTTGGTAGCTATTACACTTCATTCTGTTGCTATTGTCTCAACATTATTTAACTTCAATGCACTGAGTAATGATCTGATCTGTATGCGTGGTATGCAAAACAAGCTTTTCACTGTACTTCTGTATATGTGTAGCCGGCTGGTGGCGTAGTGGCATCAGCACCAGGCTTCAGAGCAAAGGCTCCCGAGTTCAAACCCAGCCAGCTCTCCGGGCACGCTTTGCATCTGTGCTGGGTTGAGCGTCGAGCTAGCAACTCGACCTCGTAAAAAAGAAATTGCCTGCTACAGAAACATCAACAGCAAAAAGCTGATGGCCTATGCTCTCTTGTGAGCTCAAAAGGCAATTTCCTTCCTTCCTTCCAGTATATGTGACAATAATAAACCAGATTCAATCCCAAGAAGATGCTACAAAATGCGTAAGAAAAGACATCTTTGCTTTGGGGTGGCACGGTAGCGTAGTGGTGAGCAGAACGCTTTACTGTACCTGCGACCTGGGTTCAATTCCCGCTGCTGCCTTTAAAGAGTTTGAACGTTCTCCCCGTGACCCCCATGGTTTCCTCTGGGTGCTCTGGTTTCCTCCCACATTCCAAAGACGCGCCAGTTGGCAGGTTAATTGGTCATTGTAAACTGTCTTGTGATGAGGCTAAGAATAAATTGGGGGTTTGCCTGGTGGTGCACTTGAAGAGTTATATCTGTGTTATATCTCACCAGATAAACGAAATAAAGAAGTAAGGTACAACGCAGATGCAATTTCCCAAACTCATTCCAGGGAGGAGGGATTTTAGATCTGAAGACAGACAGGAGACACCAGGGTTGTTCTCCTTGGACAGAGGGACGGAGGGGGGAGTTAGAAATTTTTAATAGCTTGGAGAGGGCAGACAAAGATTGCTTCCTATCCTCTGCCATCAGATTTCTGAACTGTTCCTGAACCCCAAACACAATCGCACTATTTTGCTAACAACAGGAAATCTGCAGATGCTGGAAATTCAAGCAACACACATCAAAGTTGCTGGTGAACGCAGCAGGCCAGGCAGCATCTCTTTTTGCACTATTTATTTTCTATATATTCTTATTGTAATTGATTGTAAATTTTATGTATTGCGCTGCAAGGCTGAGGCAAACAACAAATTTCAAGTCAGATTTCTGCGGACGTACTGTGGAGAGCATTCTAACTGGCTGCATGAACGTCTGGTATCAGGGGAGGGGGGAGCCACTGCACAGGATCGAAGTAAGCTGCAGAGAGTTGTGAACTCAAGTCACTAGCCTCCCCAACATCCTTACATTGCCAAGGACTGATGCCTCAAAAGGGCAGCCCCATCACCCAGGACACGCTACCATCAGGGAGGAGGTACAGGAGCCTGAAGGCACACACTCAACAATTCAGGAACAGCTTCTTCCCCGCTGCCATCCGATTCCTAAATGAACAGTGAACACTACTCTTTTTTTCCCTCTTTACACCACTTAATTTAACATTTATTATATTCAACAATAAATTTCATGACATATTAATAGTCATAGCCACAGTTACGGAACTGGAGCTGCAGCTCGATGACCTTCGTCTGGTCAGGGACAGTGAGGAGTTGATAGAGAGGAGTTATAGGCAGGTGGTCACACCGGGGCCATGGGAGGCAGACAAGTGGGTCATGGTTAGGAGGGGGAAGGGGAAGAGTCAGGTAATAGGGAGTACCCCGGTGGCTGTGCCCCTTGACAATAGGTACTCCTGTTTGAGTACTGTTGGGGGGGACAGCTTACCCAGGGGAAGCGACAGTGGCCGTGCCTCCGGCACAGAGTCAGGCCCTGTAGCTCAGAAGGGTAGGGAAAGGAAGAGGAGGGCAGTTGTGATAGGGGACTCGATAGTAAGGGGGTCAGATAGGCGATTCTGTGGACGCAGTCCAGAGACCCGGATGGTAGTTTGCCTCCCTGGTGCCAGGGTCCGGGATATTTCTGATCGTGTTCAAGATATCCTGAAGTGGGAGGGTGAGGAGCCAGAGGTCGTGGTACATATAGGTACCAATGACATAGGTAGGAAAAGGGAAGAGGTCCTGAAAGGAGAATATAGGGAGCTAGGAAGGGAGTTGAGATAAAGGAGCGCAAAGGTAGTAATCTCGGGATTACTGCCTGTGCCACGTGACAGTGAGAGTAGGAATGCGATGAGGTGGAGGATAAATGCGTGGCTGAGGGATTGGAGCAGGAGGCAGGGATTCAAGTTTTTGGATCATTGGGACCTCTTTTGGCGCAGGCGTGACCTGTACAAAAAGGACATGTTACACTTGAATCCTAGGGGGACCAATATCCTGGCAGGGAGATTAACGAGGGCTACTGAGGTGACTTTAAACTAGAATGGTTGGGGGGTGGGAATCAAATTAAAGAGGATAGGCGAGAGGAGGTTAGTTCACAACAGGGGGATGGGAACCAGTGCAGAGAGACAGAGGGGCGTAAAGTGAGGGTAGAAGCAAAATGTAGTAAGGAGAAAAGTAAAAGTGGCAGGCCGACAAATCCAGGGCAAGCATCAAAAAGGGCCACTTTTCAACATAATTGTATAAGGGCTAAGGGAGTTGTAAAAGAGCGCCTTAAGGCTTTGTGTGTCAATGCAAGGAGCATTTGTAACAAGGTGGATGAATTGAAAGTGCAGATTGTTATTAATGATTATGATATAGTTGGGATCACAGAGACATGGCTCCAGGGTGACCAAGGATGGGAGCTCAACGTTCAGGGATATTCAATATTCAGGAGGGATAGACACGAAGGAAGGGGAGGTGGGGTGGCGTTGCTGGTTAAAGATGAGATTAATGCAATAGAAAGGAAGGACATAAGCCGGGAAGATGTGGAATCGATATGGGTAGAGATGCGTAACACTAAGGGGCAGAAAGCGCTGGTGGGAGTTGTGTACAGGCCACCTAACAGTAGTAGTGAGGTCGGAGATGGTATTAAACAGGAAATTAGAAATGTGTGCAATAAAGGAACAGCAGTTACAATGGGTGACTTCAATCTACATGTAGATTGGGTGAACCAAATTGGTAAAGGTGCTGAGGAAGAGGATTTCTTGGAACATATGCGGGATGGTTTTTTGAACCAACATGTCGAGGAACCAACTAGAGAGCAGGCTATTCTAGACGGGGTTTTGAGCAATGAGGAAGGGTTAATTAGCAATCTTGTCGTGAGAGGCCTCTTGGGTAAGAGTGACCATAATATGGTGGAATTCTTCATTAAGATGGAGAGTGACATAATTAATTCAGAAACAAAGGTTCTGAACTTAAAGAGGGGTAACTTTGAAGGTATGAGATGTGAATTAGCTAAGATAGACTGGCAAATGACACTTAAAGGATTGACGGTGGATATGCAATGGCAAGCATTTAAAGGTTGCATGGATGAACTACAACAATTGTTCATCCCAGTTTGGCAAAAGAATAAATCAAGGAAGGTAGGGCACCCGTGGCTGACAAGAGAAATTAGGGATAGTATCAATTCCAAAGAAGAAGCATACAAATTAGCCAGAAAAAGTGGCTCACCTGAGGACTGGGAGAAATTCAGAGTTCAGCAGAGGAGGACAAAGGGCTTAATTAGGAAGGGGAAAAAAGATTATGAGAGAAAACTGGCAGGCAACATAAAAATAGACTGTAAAAGCTTTTATAGATATGTAAAAAGGAAAAGACTGGTAAAGACAAATGTAGGTCCCCTACAGACAGAAACAGGTGAATTGATTATGGGGAGCAAGGACATGGCAGACCAATTGAATAATTACTTTGGTTCTGTCTTCACTAAGGAGGACATAAATAATCTTCCAGAAATAGTAGGGGACAGAGGGTCCAGTGAGATGGAGGAACTGAGCGAAATACATGTTAGTAGGGAAGTGGTGTTGGGTAAATTGAAGGGATTAAAGGCAGATAAATCCCCAGGGCCAGATGGTCTGCATCCCAGAGTGCTTAAGGAAGTCGCCCAAGAAATAGTGGATGCATTAGTGATAATTTTTCAAAACTCGTTAGATTCTGGACTAGTTCCTGAGGATTGGAGGGTGGCTAATGTAACTCCACTTTTTAAAAAAGGAGGGAGAGAGAAACCGGGGAATTATAGACCGGTTAGCCTAACGTCGGTGGTGGGGAAACTGCTGGAATCAGTTATCAAAGATGTGATAACAGCACATTTGGAAAGCGGTGAAATCATCGGACAAAGTCAGCATGGATTTGTGAAAGGAAAATCATGTCTGACGAATCTCATAGAATTTTTTGAGGATGTAACTAGTAGAGTGGATAGGGGAGAACCAGTGGATGTGGTATATTTGGATTTTCAAAAGGCTTTTGACAAGGTTCCACACAGGAGATTAGTGTGCAAACTTAAAGCACACGGTATTGGGGGTAAGGTATTGATGTGGATAGAGAATTGGTTAGCAGACAGGAAGCAAAGAGTGGGAATAAACGGGACCTTTTCAGAATGGCAGGCGGTGACTAGTGGGGTACCGCAAGGCTCAGTGCTGGGATCCCAGTTGTTTACAATATATATTAATGACTTGGATGAGGGAATTAAATGCAGCATCTCCAAGTTTGCGGATGACACGAAGCTGGGCGGCAGTGTTAGCTGTGAGGAGGATGCTAAGAGGATGCAGGGTGACTTGGATAGGTTGGGTGAGTGGGCAAATTCATGGCAGATGCAATTTAGTGTGGATAAATGTGAAGTTATCCACTTTGGTGGCAAAAATAGGAAAACAGATTATTATCTGAATGGTGGCCCATTAGGAAAAGGGGAGGTGCAACGAGACCTGGGTGTCATTATACACCAGTCATTGAAAGTGGGCATGCAGGTACAGCAGGCTGTGAAAAAGGCGAATGGTATGCTGGCATTTATAGCGAGAGGATTCGAGTACAGGAGCAGGGAGGTACTACTGCAGTTGTACAAGGCCTTGGTGAGACCAGACCTGGAGTATTGTGTGCAGTTTTGGTCCCCTAATCTGAGGAAAGACATCCTTGCCATGGAGGGAGTACAAAGAAGATTCACCAGATTGATTCCTGGGATGGCAGGACTTTCATATGAAGAAAGACTGGATGAACTGGGCTTGTAATCGTTGGAATTTAGAAGATTGAGGGGGGATCTGATTGAAACGTATAAAATCCTAAAGGGATTGGACAGGCTAGATGCAGGAAGATTGTTCCCGATGTTGGGGAAGTCCAGAACGAGGGGTCACAGTTTGAGGATAAAGGGGAAGCCTTTTAGGACCGATATTAGGAAAAACTTCTTCACACAGAGAGTGGTGAATCTGTGGAATTCTCTGCCACAGGAAACAGTTGAGGCCAGTTCATTGGCTATATTTAAGAGGGAGTTAGATATGGCCCTTGTGGCTACGGGGATCAGCGGGTATGGAGGGAAGGCTGGTGCAGGGTTCTGAGTTGGATGATCAGCCATGATCATAATAAATGGCAGTGCAGGCTCGAAGGGCCGAATGGCCTACTCCTGCACCTATTTTCTGTGTTTCTACTTTATTGATCCCAGGGGAAATTGGTTTTTGTTACAGTTGCACCATAAATAATAAATAGTAATAGAACCATAAATAGTTAAATAGTAATATGTAAATTATGCCAGTACATTATGAAATAAGTCCAGGACCAGCCTATTGGCTCAGGGTGTCTGACCCTCCAAGGGATGAGTTGTAAAGTTTGATGGCCACAGGCAGGAATGACTTCCTATGATGCTCTGTGCTGCATCTCGGAGGAATAAGTCTCTGGCTGAATGTACTCCTGTGCCCAACCAGTACATTATGTAGTGGATGGGAGACATTGACCAAGATGGCATGCAACTTAGACAGCATCCTCTTTTCAGACACCACCCTGAGAGAGTCCAGTTCCAATCCCACAACATCACTGACTTGAAGAATTAAACCTATTAAACCTGATTCTGATTCATTTTTCATAACTTACACGTGTGCAAAACAAACAAAATTAACATGACACTAACACGAGGAATTCTGCAGATGCTGGAATTTCAAGCAACACACAAAAAAGTTGCTGGTGAACGCAGCAGGCCAGGCAGCATCTCTGGGAAGAGGTAGAGTCGACATTTCGGACCAAGGCCCTTCGTCAGGACTAACTGAAGGAAGAGTTAGTAAGAGATTTGAAAGTGGGAGGGGGAGAGGGAGATCTGAAATGATAGGAGAAGACAGGAGGGGGAGGGATGGAGCCAAGAGCTGGACAGGTGATTGGTAAAAGGGATATGAGAGGATCATGGGACAGGAGGCCCAGGGAGAAAGAAAAGGGGGAGGGGGGGGATGAAAGCCCAGAGGATGGGCAAGGGGTATAGTGAGAGGGACAGAGGGAGAAAAAGGAGAGAGAGAAAAAAAGAATGTGTTCTTCCAGGTGAGGCGACACTTCACCTGTGAGTCGGCTGAGGTGATATACTGCGTCCGGTGCTTCCGATGCGGCCTTCCATATATTGGCGAGACCCGGCGCAGACTGGGAGATCGTTTCGCTGAACACCTACGCTCTGTCCGCCAGAGAAAGCAGGATCTCCCAGTGGCCACACATTTTAATTCCAAGTCCCATTCCCATTCTGACATGTCTATCCACGGCCTCCTCTACTGTAAAGATGAAGCCACACTCAGGTTGGAGGAACAACACCTGACATTCCGTCTGGGTAGCCTCCAACCTGATGGCATGAACATCGACTTCTCTAACTTCCGCTAATGCCCCACCTCCCCCTCGTACCCCATCTGTTACTTATTTATATACACACATTCTTTCTCTCTCTCTCCTTTTTCTCCCTCTGTCCCTCTCACTATACCCCTTGCCCATCCTCTGGGATTCCCCCCTGCACCCCCCTTTTCCTTCTCCCGAACCTCCTGTCCCATGATCCTCTTGTATCCCTTTTGCCAATCACCTGTCCAGCTCTTGGCTCCACCCCTCCCCCTCCTGTCTTCTCCTATCATTTTGGATCTCCCCCTCCCCCTCCAACTTTCAAATCTCTTACTAGCTCTTCCTTCAGTTAGTCCTGACGAAGGGTCTCGGCCTGAAATGTCGACTGTACCTCTTCCTAGAGATGCTGCCTGGCCTGCTGCGCTCACCAGCAACTCTGATGTGCTTAACATAACACTAATGCAAGTTTGCGAGAGAGAAAGAGAAATATAAAGTTTGGGGTAGTGTTCTGGATTTTCATGTCAAAGTTCAAAGTAAATTTATTATCAAAGTACATATATGTCACCATATACAACCCTGAGATTCATTGTCTTGCAGGCATACTGAATAAATCAAAAGAATATAATAACCATAACAGAATCAATAAAAGGCCGCACCAACTTGGGTGTTCAACCAGTTGGCAAAAGACAACAAACTGTTCAATCACAAGAAGAAAGAAACAATAATAAATAAAGAAGCAATAAATATCAAAAACATGAGATGAAGAGTCATTGAAAGTGAGTCCATAGGTTGTGGGATCATTTCAATGACGGGGCAAGTGGAGTCGAGTGACCGTTTGACTCTACACCATGGTGGTTGAATTTGTTTCTGAACCTGGTGGTGTGAGTCCTGAGGCTCCTGTACCTTCTTCTTGGTGGCATCTTTGAGAGGAGAAAGGTGGTAGGGTCCATGACGATGGATACTACTTTCCTACGGTAGCGTTTTGTGTGGATGTGTTCAGTAGTGGGGAGGGCCTTACCCGTGACGGACTGGGCCATACCCACTGCTTGTAGGATTTTCCATTCAAGCGCATTGGTGTTTCCATAGTGGGCTGTGGTTGGAGAACCTAGGGGCAGTGGAGGAGCAGCTGTTGCTGAACGTTGAAATGTGGGCCTTTAGATTATTGATCAATGGCAAACTTCAGAAATTATTTCCACAGCCATCACGGAGGGATCTGAATTTGGGTCCCCATGTGTTAGCCCGGGTCCCATTACAGAAACGACACAAGGATCCACATTGCTCTGCGTCAACAGTAAACCACAGCAGCACCAGCGGTATAATGAGATACAGACTGTCGTCATGTGATACACAGCAGTCATCAGCCAACTATGGCTGGCAACATTTTTTTTTAAATCAAGACAGGGGCATTTTGAAAGGTGCAGAGACTGTTCCTTTGTGCTGGCAGGGTATATTGAACAGAGTTTAATTCAACAGAAAATATGGTGTTCAGTAACCAGATTGTTATTGACGCATGCAACTCTTAGACACCTTCAGCAGTGCAGCGAGTGTGTGTGGGTGGTGTGGTTTCCCTGTTCTCTTTCAGCGGAGTTTCGGTACTGACTGCCTGCCTCATTTTTCCCTATTCCACGCGCCAGCACGTGCCAATGCCCAGATGTCTGAGTCGTGCATTTATTGACAAACAGAGGAAAGCTACAGGTGGCAAGGGTGTCCTTGTGGTTTTTGGAAGAGCATTGATCCCCTGTGATTGGTTGGAACTGACAGCAGCTTCATTCTCGCCCCATGAAAACAGCAGCGTTTAAAAACCTGGTCTTGCTCTCGCAGCTGCCTCTAGATACCAGCTAGCTTCCAGCTCTACAGATGGACGATGTGTCCGCCTCATGACAATAGTTCAAAAACCTTTCCAGTGATCACCATCAGCTGCAGGATCAGGGACCAGGGCACACAATTTAACATTGAAGAGTGCAGGAATTTCTCTATACTGACCGTGGCAGTAATGACCTAGAAACCACAGCATCCAGGACAATTGGATTGGCATCTACGCTAAGTAAACTTCAAAGTTCAAAGTAAATTTATTATCAAACTACATATATGTCACCATATATAACCCTGAGACTCACTTTCTCGTGGGCTTAGTTGACTCTTGATTGGTCAGGGCATGGAGGGATATGGGAGAAGGCAGGAGACTGGGGCTGAGAGAGAAATGGATCAGTCATAATGAAATGGCAGAGCAGACTCGATGGGTCAAAAGGCCTAATTCTGCTCCTACACCTTATGGCCTTATACTCAGTAAATCAAAGAACCAGAACAGAATCAGTGAAAGACTGCACCCAACAGGACAGGCAAGCAACTAAAGTGCAAAAGGCAACAACTGTGCAAATGCTACAAGATGGGGAAAAAAGAAATAATAATTAAAATAAATCAATAGGCAAAAAATATCACAAGAGCATGAGATGAAGAGTCCTTGACAGTGAGTTCAGAGGTTGTGGAAACTGTTCAGTGATGGGGCAAGAGAAGTTGAGTGAAGTTGTCCCACTGGTTCAAGAGCCTGACGGTTGAGGGGCAGTAACTCTTTCTGAACCTGCTGCAGGTCTGAGGCTCCTGTACCTTCTTCCTGATGGCAGCAGCGAGAAGAGAGCATGGCCTGGGTGGTGGGTGTCCTTGATGACGGATGCTGCTTTCCTGCAACTGCGCTCTGTGTAGACGTGCTCAATGGTGGAGACCCGTGATGGAGAGCGGGAGATGGGATGGAAGGGATCACTTCACAGAGAGCTAGTGTGAACCCTTCTTTGTTATAACAACACAATATGAAAGCAGGTTTGGCAACTGCAGCAAAGGTTTCCTTTAGGACAGATAGAGATGTTTCCCCACCAGCACACATCGTCAAGCTCTGTGTAGAGTGGAAGTTTTCCAATTGGGTCACTCCTGTTGGCGGTATATTCCTGGCGATAGAGATGGAAGCCCGCCCCTAGGTGTGTGGGTCCACAACTAGCTGTGGAGATGCACCACTAGAGATGGATGCCCATCACCACCGTTGGACCGACCCCTCAGCAAAAAAGGTTGTGGAACGCAAGCACCATCTCAGGCCTGAAGATTGGGACACGTCAGGTGATGATACCTACTGCTGCTGAGATGCCACCAGGATCCAAGAATCCGGGCAGGCAATGCAGACAACTGCTTCCTTCTATGTAGCCATTCACAGAACCTGTATTTCCCTAGTGACAGGGTGACAGGGTGCCCTGGGAGAGGAGAGCTGGTGTAGCTACACTGCAGCAGATCCCACTGAAGGAAACGTTCTGAGGGAAAATGGCAGGCTCGCTGCTGGGGGTGGGGGGGGGGAACAAGAGACCATCCAGTACCTGCTGACATGGGAGAATCCCCATCATTCAGAGGGTTGTGGATATCGGACACTTGCCTACTCCGGACAGTTTCATCTGGGCCTGAAATGGCGACCCTTTAGGTGTTGCCTGATGTGCCGAGTTCCTCCAGCATGTTGTGTGTGTTGCCTTTGCAGGCCACCTCCTGGGAACAAGATACAGTGTCCTGCCGTTAGTCATCATACAAGAAAGAACGGCCGATCATAACATTTTGCAAGGCTGTGTTGAGGAAGAATCCAACTGGGACACAAGGGACTGCAGGTACTTGGATCTGGAGCACTGGAGATCTGCTGGAGGAACTAACGTATGAGGAGTGTCTGATGGCTCTGGGCCTGTACTCACTGGAGATTAGAAGAATGAAAGGGGATCTGATTGATCCTGACGGGTCCAGCTGAAGGGTCTCTCCCCGAAACGTCAACTGTATTCTTCTCCATACATGCTGCCTCACCTGCTGAGTTCCTCTAGCATTGTGTTGTTCTGCTGAACAGGGTGGGCATGCTCGGTTGTCCGCCAAAATGTGTGGAGAAACTTGCGGGCTGTCCCCAGCATATACTTAAATTGTGTTGGTCGTTAAAGCAAATGGCACATGCACGTTTCAATGTACAGTCTATGTGATACATAAATCTGAACCTGAGCCTGAACCAGCACTGTATCAGTGGGCCAAATGGCCTCCTGTACGGTGTGAGGGTCCGAGACCGCCACCTTTCCCTCTGAAACAGGACCACCGAGAGGGCAAAACAGTGTGACAGAGTCGGTCAGTGGCACACGTCGCTGTAATCGCACTCATTGAGCTCTGCCTCCCTCCGGTCAGGGAAGTCGGGGAATCTGGCAACCAAAATCTTCCTGAAGCAAGGCACAAAATTCTGCAGATGCTCAAAATCCCGAGCAACGCACACAAAATGCTGGAGGAACTCAGCAGGCCAGGCAGCGAGTGTGGAGGGAAACCCGCAGTCAATGATTTGGGACGAGTCTCGGCACCGAAACATTGACGGTTTTTTCTTCTCTGTCACTGCAATCGGACTTGCTGAGTTCCTCCAGCATTTTGTGTACGTGTTGCTCTGGGACTCCGGCATCGGCAGAATCCCTTGTGTTTGTGAAGAAAGTTAATTTTCTCTGCTGGCGCAAAGCTCGGTGAGTAAAACTAAAACCGAGAATCAGGGTGTGATTAAAGATGACACAAATTTTTGAAGCTGACAGCAAAATTTTGTCTAACCTCAGTGGGGAGACTGAATTTCGATGCAGTCTGCCAGTGCTGGGATGATTAAAGCTGAGTTACTTTGCAACACGCCGTGACATTTTGAAGCGGCGATTGATGAGTCAGAGGGCGGGGTCTGCTGTTTACGGGAGGAGCCTATCGCGGGTCTGCTGCTGCATCTACGCAGTTTGGTGACGCGCCACACTCGTTTCCAGATGCAGTCTGGCGTTGCCTAATCAGAACGAAACAACACAAGGTGACGGCCTTTGTGGGACTGAGATGAGAAGGTGCAGCATGCAAAGCGGCCTTCTGCAGAAATTGCTCTCCAAGTGAACGCGCTAGGTCTGTGCACGTCCAATTCATGGGCCCAAAGAGGGGTTTTAGGGCATTAGCGCCGGTTTCTTGCCTGCGCTGCAAAGTGAAAAGGGAATGCCGGCTTCAGTTCTCCGTGGGATCTTCCTGTGCTCACACGGCCTGGCTCATTTTTCATAATGCAACATCGAGCATGTGCCAAAGCCCCTCCTTTCACCAGGAAATGCATTGTGGGACATTCTGAGAGGGGTGGTTCTTCGCAACAAGGGCCCGCATGAAGACCTCTATCAGCGCAACATAGAATTGTACAGCTCAGGACGGACTCTTTGGCCCTCAGTGTGCATTGCCCCACGGTCAATCTCTGATGAAGGGTCTCAACCCAAAACATCGACTGCCTGCATAGATGCTGCCTGACTTACTGAGTTCCTCCAAGAATTTGTGTGCATTGCCCGCAATCAATCTACCCCCTCCCTCCTACACAGCCCATGACCCTCCACAGGCAAGGAGATGTGTTGGGCCAAGACCCTTCAGATGCTGCCTGACCTGCTGAGTTCCTCCAGCATTTTGTGTGCGTCGCACTGGATTTCCAGCATGTGCAGAATCTCTTCTGTCCAAAATGCTCCATTTTTCCTACATCCAGGTTTCCATCTCAGAGGCTCTTACATGCCTCTGTTGTATCAGCCTTCACCACCGTGCCTGGCACATCAGACTGGAAACATTACGTAAAGGCGCAAACACAAGGAAATCTGCAGATGCTGGAATTTCAAGCAACACACATAAAAGTTGCTGGTGAACGCAGCAGGCCAGGCAGCATCTATAGGAAGAGGTACAGCCGACGTTTCGGGCCGAGATGTACCTCTTCCTATAGATGCCGCCTGGCATGCTGCGTTCACCAGCAATTTTTGTGTGTTACATTATGTAAAGGGTCTAGTCAAGAATTACTCCTTGCTAATAATCACATCTGTTGACACCAATCCCCAGCCTTTGACACATCACCTCTCAATACACATTTTGAGTGGGGTCCAGGATCAGCCATGATGGAATGGCGGAGCAGACTCGATGGGCTGAATGGCCTAATTCTGCTCCTATGTCTTAAGGTCTTATTATTAACTGCGAGAGATATTCAAGTGGAGAAGCCATTGCACTGGGGCAGTTCTGTTCTCTCGACCCCAGAAATCCACGTCCAGTGGTACGAGTAGATGTCACAGCTAGGACCTTCCCTGGTTGCAGTGAATGACCATAACTTCCTCTGTGTCTTGACATGCCCTTCACTCTCCATGTAGCGTTGCGGAACCATCTTCCTGGCCATTGGGTCTCATCCGCCCAGTCCACTGGAGCAGAATTCACGTGCTAGGACAAGGATGTCCCTATCTCACCCAGATATGAGACCCACAGGGTACCCTCACCTGTTTTAGCCCACCTGTTGAAGCAGCTTACCAGGGTGTGGACACTGTTACCTGCAAACAGCTACTTGGAACCACAGGCCAGAGCTGAGTGTGTGGTGGGGACCACAGGTAACATTCAAGATGATTGCCAATACTTCAAATTCTTCGTAATTCCTAACTTGAAGTAGTAAAATCATTTCATTTTCACTCCTGGCCGTTGCTGGCATTTCCAAGCCTGAGTGCTTGAAACCGCAGTGTGCAAAACAGTTCTGAATTGTCTTACTGCTTAGTTCTCACCAACTATCAGTGACAAAATCACTGCTTTTCGAAGAAAAACACTCGCAACTGATTTGATTTCAAAACTGTTCGCTCGAGCCCATGATTGTTCTTGGCAAATTTTTCAACAGAAGTGGTTTGATCTGTGTCCTGATTTGATCTGTACAAGCAATATGCAAGACAAGCTTTTCGTTGTATCTTCATCGTCACTATTTGCTGTGTCGTATGACGTGGGTGATCATGGTCCTGACTGTGATTGGTCTTGGCAAATTTTTTCTACAGTAGTGGTTTGCCATTGCCTTCTTCTGGGCAGTGTCTTTACTAGACAGGTGACCCCAGCCGTTAACAATACTCTTCAGAGATTGTCTGCCTGGTGTCAGTGGTCGCATGACCAGGACTTGCGATATGCACCAGCTGCTCATACGACCATCCACCAGCTGCTCCCATGGCTTCACATGACCGTGATCAGAGGGCTAAGCAGGTGCTACACCTTGCCCAAGGGTGACCTGCAGGTTAGTGGAGGGAAGGAGCACCTTTGTTAGCAATTTACCTCCATGCCGACGTCCAATATATTTAATATATATATTTATATAATTAAATTAAGTAAGTAGTGCAAAAATAAAGCAGAAGTAGGAAGTGAGTAAGTGTACATGGGGCCATAGTCCATTCCACTCTGTCAGTCCATTCCACACACCAACTACTCTCTGAGTAAAAAAAATGCACTACCTCTGACAGCACCCCTCCCCTCCCATACATCCCTCCAATCACCTTAAAATTATGACCCCTGGCATTAGCCATTTCCACCCTGGGGGAAAAAAATAACTCTGGCTATCCACTCAATCTATAATAACCTCTTATTATCTGGAATTAAAGAGACATTTTTGTGAATGCTTCTCATCTGATCCTACGTGCCTGTGGGACTGCTGTCTCTCAAAGCTCCTGTGCACACGTGGATTTTTGCTCATGACAACAAACTTGAGTTTAAGGGGTATGGACCACAAGGATGAGGATAGAATAATCCGAAATCTCCCTACACCAGCTCCCCACTCCCCTCGCAACACACCTACAGCTTGCCAAGTAAGATCAGTACGGCAGTCAGGAGAAGCACTTATGTGACTGACTCTGAAACACCACAAACCTGGGGAACTTTGCAAAACACTACCCCCAGACCTATTGAGAGCCCACCGCCTGACACTTGTTAATTGTTTTTGAATCTCACAAGGTCCATAAACGTGTTTGATTTTCAGAGGTGCCTCATAACGAAAATGGATAAATTGCATCATTTCTCTTAATCCTCTCTCCCCCTCAGAAATCGATATAGAGTGGGTAGGAGGAGCAGATTTCTCATGACACTGCCCCCAATTGTGAATGATGCAGCGACCCCACCCACTTTGCTCCTCCCCTCCCGCCAACCCCTAGCCTCCCACCACCACCATTTCAAAGGGATCAGTCAAAAGTAAAAGAAGTCGGTATCTTACACTGCCCACACCGTCACATGACTTGTACTGTCCTACGCCACGCGCTCAGAGAAGAATTAGATCAAAGGACCCACCATAGAGCAAACTTTCTCCACAACGATTGTAAGTTCGAATAACTCCTTGAGTGACAGGATGCAATAGCTTGCCCCAAAACAAGCCTTCTCTAGCCATGACGTATGCAGCCATCAACACATTAACCTTCCTACCAGAGATGCTTCTGTCTTTGGACAACTGAAAGGCACTGCTAAAGTAGTTTATCCCACTTCCTAATATCAAGAGCTTAGCACCAGTTATTGGGCTGATAGATGACAGATAAAGAGACAAACATAGCCTGTAGCCAACCCCAGATGACGTCTAGTTGAACGGCTTTGATCCTGTGCTTCTATATTAACCTGTTAAAACATTGCAGTGCAGAAGGTAACACCAATTAATGATTGGATCACTTTCTTGTAACTGCTTCCTACACATTTTGCTTGAATAGTTCTTGTAAACAATACCGCAATCTCATCTCTGTTCTACTTTCTTTCATGCTAGTTGCATTTATCAGATTATGGTTGTAAACTTCAAGATTTCAAAACAGCGGAAAACCACTATTTACCCACTGATTCAATAATCTTCAGAGATGGGTCACTTTGAAGAAACGTCCTCAAGTATCAAATTCAGGACAAAATTTGACCTCTGGAGGTTTTTAGTCTGTGGTTTCATACATTAAACAGTAACTGAAAAATCTATGTTCAAACAGCAAGGAAGTCAAATAACAGAGTAAATTTAGTTCTTTGCATCATTCACACACATACATAAACAGAACAGCCCGTTAGTAATAGCCGCAGAAGGAATTTTTGGTAGATCAGGAGGGTTTAACTATACTCTTGGACACCTAAGAAAGCACGTCTGAATTGTGATGACATGGCTACAAACTCAAGACTAGACCAACATTACCAGAACATACTTTGCTGAGAATTCAAAATTGGGTAACCCATTTACCCGGCTCTTAACTGAAGAGTGTGAAATGTAGTTGATTTATCCAAAATCAATCTAGCAGATCAGCAGATTAAAAATCTGATGACTGAACACAAGGCTCAGAATTGGGGGACAGAAAAATGGCAGAGGAACTTAATGAGTATTTGACATCAGCAGAATGGCAGAAATGTGGGGGTGCCAGGGGGCAGAACTGAGTGACAGTGCTAAAATTAAAGACAAAGTGCTTGGGAAACTGAAAGGTCTGAAGGTAGATAACTCATCTGGACCGGATGGGCTACACCTCAGAGTCCTGAAAGAGGTAGCTTAAGAGAGGTATTAGTAATGATCTTACAAGAATCACTAGATTTTGGAACGGTTCCTGAAGACTGGATATTTGCACATTTCACTCCATTTTTTAAGAAGGGAGAGAGGCAGAAGAAAGGAGCCAGTTAGCCTGACCTCAGTGGTTGGAATTTATTATTAAGTATGAGGTTTCATGGTTCTTGGAGGCAGATGATAAGACAGATAAAGATCAGCATGGTTTTCTAAAGGTGAAACCTTGCCCGACAAATCTGTTGGAATTCTTTGAGGAAATAACAGATAGGGTGCTTATTTGGACTTTCAGAAGGTCTTAATAAGGCGCTGCACATGCAGCTGCTTAACAAGAGCTCATGGTATTACCGGAAAGATGCTAGCATGGATAGAGTATTGGCTGACTGGCAGGAGACAAAGAGTGGGAATAAAGGGGGGCTTTTCTGGTTGGCTGCCGGTGACTAGTGGCATTCCGCAAGCGTCTGTGTTGGAACTGATTCTTTTTTACAACATATATCAATGATTTGGATGAATGAATTGATGGTTTTGTGATCAAGTTTGCAGACGATACAAAGATAGGTGGAGGGGAAGGTAGTGCTGAGGAAGCAGGGAGTGTGCAGAACAACTTGGACATTGGGAGAACGGGCAAAAAATTGGCAGATGGAATACAATGTCAAGAAGAGTATGGTCATGCACTTTGATAAAAGCAAAGACTATTTTCTAAATGGAAAGAAAGTACAAAAATCAGACATGCAGAGTGACTTTGGAGTCCTCAGGCAGGACTCCCTAATGGTTCACTTGCAGGTTGAGATGGTGGTAAGGAAAGCAAATACAATGTTAGCATTCATTTTGAGAGGACTAGAATACAAAAGCAAAGATGTAATGCTGAGGCTTTATAAGGCATTGGTCAGACTGCACTTGGAGCATTGTGAGCAGTTTAGCGCCCCCGTCTTAGAAAGAATTTGCTGACATTGGAGAGGGTTCAGAGGAGGTTCAGGAGAATGTTTCTGGAAACAAAAGAGCTTACACATGAGAAGCATTTGATGACTCTGAGGTTATACTGTACTCACTGGAGTTTAAAAGAATGTCGGGGATTTCATTGAAACCTATCAAATATTGAAAGGACTGGATAAAGTGGATGTGGAGAGGATGTTTCCTATAGTGGGGAATCTATGACCAGAGGTCACTGCCTCAGAATTGAGGGATATCCATTGAGAACAAAGAGAAGGCGGAATTTCTTTAGCCAAAGGGTAGTGAATCTGTGGAATTCATTGCCACAGATGGCTGTGTGGGCCAAGTTATTGGGTATATTTAAGGCAACGATTGATAGGTTCTTGATTAATCAGGGCATCAAAGGTTATGGAAAGAAGGCAGGAGAATGGAGTTGAGAGGGATAATAAATAAGACATGATGGAATAGTGCAGCTGCCTCAATGGGCTACATGGTCTAATTCTGGCTCCGATGTCTATGATCTTAAATATCTTTTATTGTAATTTATAGTTTTTATATGTATTGCACTGCACTGCTGGTGCAAAACAACAAATTTCAAGACATATCCCAGTGATATTAAACCTGATTCTGATAGTCATAGTCATACTTTATTGATCACGGGGAAATTGGTTTTCGTTACAGTTGCACCATAAATAATTAAATAGTAATAAAACCATAAATAATTAAATAGTAATATGTAAATTGTGCCAGGAAATAAGCCCAGGACCAGCCTATTGGCTCAGGGTGTCTGACTCTCCAGGGGAGGAGCTGTGAAGTTTGATGGCCACAGGCAGGAATGACTTCCTATGACGCTCTGTGTTGCATCTCAGTGGAATGAGTCTCTGGCTGAATGTACTCCTGTGCCCACCCAGTACATTATGTAGTGGATGGGAGACATTGTCCAAGATGGCATGCAACTTGGACAACATCCTCTTTTCAGACACCACCGTCAGAGAGTCCAGTTCCATCCCCACAACATCACTGGCCTTACGAATGAGTT
The DNA here is from genome assembly GCF_030028105.1 of Mobula birostris. Taxonomy (NCBI): domain Eukaryota; kingdom Metazoa; phylum Chordata; class Chondrichthyes; order Myliobatiformes; family Myliobatidae; genus Mobula; species Mobula birostris. Next base: position 93,691,623 of record NC_092383.1, on the reverse strand, counting down.
TGTTGATTCTGTTGGTGCCTGCTACCCTCAACCTGCTGCCCCAGCACACAGCAGCAAACATGATCGCACTGGTCACCACAGACTCATAGAACATCCTCAGCATCGTCCGACAGATGTCAAAGGACCTCAGTCTCCTCAGGAAATAGAGACGGCTCTGACCCTTCTTGTAGACAGCCTCAGTGTTCTTTGACCAGTCCAGTTTATTGTCAATTCGTATCCCCAGGTATTTGTAATCCTCCACCATGTCCACACTGACCCCCTGGATGGAAACAGGGGTCACCGGTACCTTAGCTCTCCTCAGGTCTACCACCAGCTCCTTAGTCTGTTTCACATTAAGCTGCAGATAATTCTGCTCACACCATGTGACAAAGTTTCCTATCGTAGCCCTGAACTCAGCCTCATCTCCCTTGCTGATGCATCCAACTATGGCAGAGTCATCAGAAAACTTCTGAAGATGACAAGACTCTGTGCAGTAGTTGAAGTCCAAGGTGTAAATGGTGAAGAGAAAGGGAGAGCCGGACTTCTGAGGTTGAGAAAGTTGAACTGCCCCACTGCAATGTCTTTTCCACTTTTAAAGCTCTCGCCAAAGGCTTTTCTCACCATCTGAGAAAAACTGCACAAATCCAACCGCCATATTTTCATTGCAATTTTACTTTTGGTTATTCATGATGCACACATTAAAGAAACACACAGACACTTCCAGGTCTGGACGTTAACTGAAATAATAATGTCAGCCGAGATGCAGCTGGCCATGATCTCAGCAGGATGTGGGGTATAAAAGACTGAGCCCACAGCTCCCCAGTCCAGTGAAGTACGTACCGAGTTAGAAGGGAAGGAAATTAGACCAGTCCAATCAATTGTCAAATCAAGTTGTGCCAAATTTACTACTAATTTATTACTATGTGCACAGTCATAGCATGATAACAGGTCTTTCGGCCCATCTTGCCCATGCTGACTGCGCTGTTCAGTAAGTTAGTCTCACCTGCTTGTGTTTGGCCATAGCCCTCTAAACTTCCCCTACCCATGGGCTATCCTAAATGTTGCTAACTGCCCATGTCAACCGTTCATTTCAAATACGCACCACTCTCTGCATGAAGGAGTTGCCTCTTTTAAATCTCTCGCCTCCGATCTTAAACCTATACCCTCATTTTTAACATTTACCCTCTGACAAAAAGACTATTTGCTTTCACCTTGCCTGTGCCCCTCACGGGCCCCTTGTTATCTAAATCAACAATCTAGATGATTAAATAGAAAATTGCACAAGCAAATTTGCAGATGACATCCAAGAGCCTGTACCTTCCTGCAGCCACCATCAGGAAGGTGGTACAGGAGCCTCAGGACCGACACCACCAAGTTAAGGAACAGTTACTATCCTTCAACCATCAGGCTCTTGAACCAAAGCAGCTAACATCAGTCAACTTCATCTTTGAAATGTTCCCACAACTAATGGACTCACTGTCAAGGATTCTTCATCTCATGTCCTCGGTATTTATTGCTTTATTATTATTTCTTTCTTTTTTGTACTTGAACAGTTTGTTGTCTCCTGCACTCTGGCTGAACACCCAAGTTGGGCAGTCTTTTATTGATTCTGCTGTGGTTATTATTCTATAGATTTATTGAGTATGTCCACAAGAAAATGAATGTCAGGGTTGTATATGGTGGCGTACAAGTACTTTGATAATAAATTTACTTTGTAGTGGACAGTGAGAAATGCCGTCAAAGCTTGCAGTGGGATCTGGACCAGATGGAAAAATGGGCTGAAAAATGCCAGAGGAAATTTATTTATTTAGAGGTATAGTACAGAACAGGTCCTTCCAGCCCAGCAACCCACCTACTTAACCTTAGCCTAATCACAGGATCAGCCGGCTGGTGATGTAGTGGCATCAGCGCTGGACTCTGGGGCAGAAGGTCCCGAGTTCGAATCCAGCCGGCTCCCGTGCACACTTTCCATCCGTGCAGGGTTGAGCGTCGAGCTAGCTACTCCACCTCGTAAAAAAAATTCCTTGCTACAGAAACATCAACAGCAAAAAGCTGATGGCCTATGCTCTGACATGAGTTTAAAGGCAATTTCTCTCTTCTTTCTTAATCACAGGATAATTTACAATGACCAATTAACCATTTGGAACATGGGAGGAAACCAGATCACCCAGAGGAAACCCATGCAGTCACAGAGGGGACATACAATCTCCTAACAGGCAGTGGTGGGAATTGAACTCCAAACTCCGAACACGCTAAGCCGCAATAGCGACACGCCTATTTGGAGTACTGTGTGCAATTCTGGTCACCTGCCAATAGGAAAGGTATCAAAATGGTTGAAAAAGTGCAGGGAAAGCTTACAAGGATGTTGTCAGGACTCGAAGACCTCAGTTATAGGGAAAGGTTGAATAGGTTAGGACTTATTCCCTGGAGCGTAGAAGAACGAGGGGAGATTTGATAGAGGTGCACAAAATTATGAGTGGTTTAGATCGGGTAAATGCCAGCAGGCTTTTTCCACTAAGGTTGAGTGAGACTGGAACTAGAGGTCATGGTTTAAGGGTGAAAGGTGAAATATTTAGGGGGAACATGGGGGAAAACCTCTTCACTCAGAGTGTGGTGAGAGTGTGGAATGAGCTGCCAGTGAAAGTGGTGGATGAGGATTTGATTTCAACATTCAAGGGAAATCTGGATAGGTACATGCAGGCAGGTCAATGGGACTAGGCAGATTGATAGTTCAGGGTGGACTAGGTGGACCCATGGGCCTGGTTTCATGCTGTAGCGTTCTATGAATCTAAATCTCTATGACCTAATAGACCTCTATCAGGTCACCCTTCAATCTCCTCTGTTCCAGAGAATAAATTCCAAGTCGATGTACCCACTCCTTGTAACTCAGGCACCCAAGTCCAGGCAGTATCCCAGTAGATCCTTCCTGCGTTATTTTTAGTTTAATAACATCTTTCCTATAACAAGGTGACCAAAACCATACACAATACTCCAAAATCACCCTCACCAACATCTTAAATAACTACATAATATTGTTAAATATTATTACGATGTAGAAAAGTTGCTTGCCAGCTGCATCACAGGCAAATAGGTTCAGACAACAGAGAATATACAGTAAATTAAGCATTAACTATTTATATATGATTACATTTGCTCATGAAAGATCTCAGGGAACTATTTAAAACACCATGCCTTGGTAAAGTCCGTCTCAAAGCCAATGTTGTTGGAAGAGACGTGTTGTCTCTTGTGGGATGGTGCCGTGCACAAATTGGCCTCTTTCACTCCTCATATCCCAACAGGTCATCCTATATGTTAACACCCAGGAACTGACCCCACCACCCAGGTCATGCTCTCTTCTCGCTGCTGCCATTGGGCAGAAGGTACAGGAGCCTCAGGCCCTACACCAACAGGTTTGAGACCCTTCAACCATCAGGCGGTTGAACCAACATGGATAACCTTTGACTAATTCTACAACCTATAGACTCACTTTCAAGGACTCAACAACTTGTTCTTAGTATTAGTTACTTATTTATTATTATTATTTTTGTATTTGCACAGTGTGTCTTCTTTTGCACATTAGCTATTTGTCAATCTTTGTGTGTAAGTTCTTCACTGATTTTATATATGGTATCTCTTTGTTTACTGTGTGTACCTGCAGGAAAATGAATGTCATGGTGACACAAATATATCTCGATAAAGTACAAAGTAGTTTTTTTTATTAAAGTACATATACGTCACAATATACAACCTTGAGATTCATTTTCTTATGACCATACTCAACAAATCTATAGAATAATAATCAGAACAGGATCAATGAAAGACCGCACCAACTGGGGCGTTCAACCAAAGAGCAGAAGACAACAAACTGTGCAAATACAAAACAAAGAAACAATAATATAAATAAATAAGCAATAAATATCAAGAACGTGAGATGAAGAGTCCTCGGCAGTCAGCCCATTAGTTGTGGGAACATTTCAATGATGGGGCAAGTGAAGTTGACTGAAGTTATCCTCTTTGGTTCAAGAGCCTGATAACTGAGGGGTAATAACTGCTCCTGAACCAGGTGGTGCAAGTCCTGAGGCTCTTGTACCTTCTTCCTGATGGTAGCAGTGAGAAAAGAACATGGTGGGGGACCCTAATGATGGATGTTGTTTTCCTTCAACGGTGTTTCATGTAGACATGCTCAACGGTTGGAAGAGCTTTACCCATGACAGACTAAGTCGCACCCACTACTTTTTGTAGGATTTCCTGTTCAAAGGCATTGGTTTTCCATACCAGGCTGTGATGCTGCCAGTGAATATACTTTCCACTAGACGTCTATATAAGTTTGTCAAAGTTTTAGATGTCATGCCGGATCTCTGCCACCTCCTAAGGAACCGGAGGGACTGCCATGCTTTCCTTGTAATTGCACTTGTGCTGGACCCAGGTCAGATCCTGGCACGTGGCCAAGTGGTTAAGGCGTTGGTCTAGTGATCTGAAGGTCGCGAGTTTGAGCCTCAGCTGAGGCAGCGTGTTGTGCCCTTGAGCAAGGCACTTAACCACACATTGCTCCTGCACGTTTATAGCCCAGAGGCGGTGGTTGGTGCAGTGTGGACAAGGCAAGACAAGATACTCTGAAACAATATCACCTAAGAATTTAAAGTTGCTAATCCTCTCCAACTCTGATCCTCGATGAGGACCGGCTCATGGACCTCCGGTTTACTTTACCCAAAATCTATAATCAGTTCCTTGGTCTTGCTGACTTTGAGTGAGAGGTTATTATTGTGGCACCACTCAGCCAGATTTTCAATCTTCCTTCTATATGCTAATTCATCACCACCTTCATCAGCCAATATGACATTCGAGCTGTGCTTAGCCACACAATCATAAGCAGAAGGTGTCTAGAGTGGGGGTTAAGCACACAGCAATGTGGTGCACCTGTGCTGATGGAGACTGAGGAGGAGATATTGCTGCCAACCTGAACTGACTGGTGTTTGCAAGTGAGGAAAACAAGGAGGTATCGGGTAATAAATTTACTTTGAACATTAAAGCTGCTGACTCCCTACTGGCGATCCCCCAATACAGAAAGGTGTAAGCTCGCCTACCTTTCGCATCCTGCAGTCAACCATCCGGTCCTTAGTTTTACTGATGCCGAGCGAGAGGTTGTTGTTGTAGCACCACTCAACCAGGTGACCAATCTCGCACCTGTACGCTGTCTCCTACCTTAATCCTACCTGTACCATAATGATAAGCCCCTGTCTGTGCTAGAGGAGGGGTCCCACCTGACCATGACAAGGAAAGCAGCAAGGGAGAAAAAAAATCTAAGGTGAATAGAAGATGAAGAAAGATGCTACAGATTAACCAGAAGTTTGAGCTCAGGATGTTTAAACCTTACTACCAATTCGTGAACAGCAGAGCAGCGCTTACTGTTGTAAGATTGCGGGCTACCTGTCCCTGGGCAGCACAAGGCTCCAGGCTCGCAGATCGATCATAATGCTCCTGTCAAAGAGACAAGTGTAACAAAGGTTATCCTGAAGTAATGTTGCAGCTCGATAAAACACAGGCCAGATCACACCCGGAATACTGTGTTCTGTTCCGGCCGCCTCATTATAGGAAGGATGTGGAAGTTCTAGAGATGGTGTACAGGTCACATACGAAGATGCTGCCTGGTATGTCTCATGAGGAAAGTTTGAGTGAACTAGGGCTTTTCTTTTTGGAACGAAGGAGGATTGGGGGGGCGTGACTTAATGGACACGTACAAGATGATAGGAGGTATCGTGATGAGACCAAGATGGCGGTAAGGAGTTCAGTAGTCTCACGTCTTGGGGAAGAAGCTGATTTTCCATGCTAACCATCCTTTTCCTAATGCCACAGTATCTCCTGCCTGATAGTAGGGAGTCAAAGAGTTTGTTGGAAGGACGGGAGGGATCATTGACAATTCTAAGGGGCCCTACACACACAGCGCTCCTGATAAATATCTCAAATGGGTGGAAGAGAGACCCCAATGATCCGCTCAACAGTCCTCACAATCCTTCATAGGGTCTTGACAGGCTGCAGCTTTTTCCCAGGGCGGAAACAGTTTATACAAGGGGACATAATTTTAAGGTGGCTAGAGAAGCGGATAAAGGAATGTCAGAGGTATTTTTTTTTACATAGAGAGTTGTAGGTGCGTGGAATGCACTGCCAGAGGCAGGTACATTGGGGATGATTAAGAAACTCTGGGATAAGCACACAGATGAAAGAAAAATGGGGGGCTATCAATGGGCTGTGTAGGAGGGAAGGGTGAGATTGATCATGGAGTAAGCTTATACAGGCCAGCACAGCATTGTGGGCCGCACACCCTGCGTTCTGCTGTACGGTTCGATGTTCTGAACCAGCGGCCTTGCCAAGGTGCTCACACCCCAAAGGCGGCTGGAAAGTGTCGGAAAACAAGCAAGCGGCAGCATTACGTATGGTCAGATCCCAATTGCATCAGCACCAGGTTCTGCCAGGTTCAGGTGTTGTCTCTCTGGTTTCGACTGAAAAACCCACAAAAGGAGATGCTCAGAATGACTGCTGATTACTCATTCCTGTTCCGCAGAACAATGCTGACTGATTTGTGAGCACCACACTGCCTTGCAAAGTCGAAGAGTGAAAAATGCTTTCTCATTTTCTTCTCCGAATTGGCGTCAGCAAGGAGCTCACATTTATGCTGCCTCACCTCAACTCAGTTCATCTCAGATAAGAACATAGCACTCTAACATTGACGCACAAGCTTCACCCTAAAAATTGAGTTATCTGATAACCCACACAATGCGGGCAGCACAAATTGCCTACCTTTCCAAATTCAAGCAGAAAGACTTTGTCCCCTCTGCATCACAACAGTCTCTCAGGAACAAAAGTTGACTTGGTTTTATAGGTCCCTTAGTGGCGGATGTGGAAACCGCACCAATGCCCAGGAACGGTAAAGTCTACAGAAAGTTGGCAGAAATAGCTTTCTCCATCACATGCATACCGTCCCCACCACTGGAGTGCTGCCACAAGAAAGCAGCGTCCATCTTCAAGGATCCCCACCACCCTGGTGATGCTCCTTTCTCCCTATGACTATCAGGCAGGAAGTACAGATACCTTAGGTCCCATACCACCGGGTTCAGGAACAATTATCACACTCTTGAACCAAAAGGGGCAACTTCACTCACCCCATTGTTGAAGTGTTCCCACAACCAATGGACTCACTTTCAATGAATCTCATGTTCTCAATATTTATTGCTTATTAATTTATAGTATCGGTTCTTCTTTTGCATTTGCATAGTACCTGTCTTCCGTACCTGTTTGAATGCCCAGGATAGGTGGTCCTTCACTCATTCTGATATTGATATTATTCTTTAGATTTGTTGAGTACACCCATAAGAAGATGATTCTCACAGTTGTATATAGTGGCATACACATACTTTGATAATAAATTTATGTTGGACTTTGAACTGACTTCACAACCTATAGCAGCACACATAAAATGCTGGTGAATGCAGCAGGCCAGGCAGCATCTCTAGGAAGAGGTACAGTCAACGTTTTGGGCCGAGACCCTTCGTCAGGACTAACTGAAAGAAGAGCTAGTAAGAGATTTGAAAGTGGGAGTGGGAGGGGGAGATCCAAAATGATGGGAGAAGACAGGAGGGGGAGGGATGGAGCCAAGAGCTGGACAGGTGATTGGCAAGAGGGATACAAGGCTGGAGAAGGGAGAGGATCATGGGACAGGAAGCCTAGGGAGAAAGAAAGGGGCGGGGAGCACCAGAGGAAGATGGAGAGTTCACTTTCAAGGAATCTACAACTCATATTCTCAAATTATTAATTCACGTATTTATTATTCTTTAGGGTTTTTTGCATTTACGCATTTTGTCTTCTTTTGCACATTATTTGTCTGTCAGTCTTTTTTTAAAAATAGTTTTTCATAAATTCTACTCTATTTCTTTGCAGAGGACTGTGGAAGACACCAGTAATATGCCAAAAATTCAAGAGTGTCAGGGGGCAGAATTAAGTGTACTTTGCTTTTGCTAAGGAGAAGGTGCATCGGAAGCTAAAAGGTCTGAACATAGATAAGTCAGCTAGACCAGGTGGACTTCTCTCCCTAACCTTTGATGCCTTTACTAATCAAGAACCTATCAACCTCCACTTTAAGTAAACAGACATCCCACCCTGCAAAAACTCATTTCAGGGAGGTAGCACCCCCGCCCCACCCAACCCCCAACCCCGTCGATCTCCAAGGGTGTATGTAATACCTTGTTTAGTGATTTTGTCTAATCTGTAAACCAAGTTGGGTATATGCCGCAAAGTGACATTAAAATATGTACTTATATTATATTATATTATCATGTTATTCCTTTACAACTTTAAGCAAGTCTACAGGAAGTTTGGCCTCATCACATAGGACATCAATAGCATAGCTCCTTGGCAGCTAGCCAGCTAGTTTAAATCAGGGGTCCCCAACCCTTTTTGTACTGCGGACTGATTTAATATTGACAATATTCTTGCTGACCGGCCGTCCCGGGGTGGGGGGATGGGGTGGGGGGGGGCGGTGTTAAACGCGACTGGAATATAGGTGATAGGTCAACTATAAGTCACATGCAAATGGCTAATAAACCCGAGTTTATCTAACGAATTTAATATTAAACACAGTGCATATTTTCCTCACATGAATGTAGTGATAAGTCAATTATAACAGTGGTTCCAAACCTCCGGGCCGCGAAGAATGCAGCGGTACAGCGGTAGCCAGAACGCACTCAGCACATCTTTAAGAAAAAAGCCGAAATAAACATGCTAATTGATTAGGTGCCGCCGGGCACGTAAATGTCGGCCCAGGTCAGAGGCGATTGCCGATGAGCCACTATTGATATGCGGGAAACTCCTGGAACTTTCGGGAGAGGTGGGATGTCGGAGTAAATCCGATGACTCGGCCTCCACAGCTGTCCATGGCAATGAATTCCACAGATTCACCACCCTCTGGTTAAAGAAATTCCTCCTCATCTCTGTTCAAAATGGATGTCCCTCTGTTCTGAGGCTGTGCCCTCTGGTCCTAAACTCAACTACTATAGGAAACATCCTAACAACATCCACTCTATCTAGGATTTCAATATTCAATAAGGTCCAATAAGATCTCTTCTTATTGTTCTAAACTCCAGTATGTACAGGCCCAGAGCTTCAAACGCCCCTGTCATTCCCACTACTATTGTCTTGAGCCATCTCTGGACCCTTTCCAATGTAGCACGTCCTTTCTTAGATATATATATAGGCATCTGTTAGTCTCATGAGACCATGGATTTGCACCTTGGAAGGTTTCCAGGGTGCAGCCCTGGGCAAGGTTGTATGGAAGACCAGCAGTTGCCCATGCTGCAAGTCTTCCCTCTCCACGCCACCGATGTTGTCCAAGGGAAGGGCATTAGGACCCATACAGCTTGGCACCAGTGTTGTCGCAGAGCAATGTGTGGTAAAGTGCCTTGCTCAAGGACACACACGCTGCCTCACCCAAGGCTCGAACTAGCGACCTTTGAATCACTAGACGAACACCTTAACCACTTGGCCATGCGCCAACACGAGGGCTCAAAACTGCTCACAATACTCCAAGCTGAGCCTGACCAATGCCTTATAAAGCCTCAGTATCACATCCTAGTCCTCTTGATAATGCTAGTTCAAAGTAAATTTTTTATCGAAATACATATATTTCAAAGTTCACGAAATTGGTCCTTCTTATAAATATCATCCAAGATTCTGATCTAAACTAGTCGCATTGCCTACATTTGGCCATATCCCTCTGAATCTTTCCCATCCACTGTCCAAGTGCCTTTTAAATGTTGTTAATGTACCAGCCTCAAAGATTTCCTCTGGCAGCTCAGTCCATACACAGAACACCCACTGCGTGAAAAAGTTGCCCCTCAGGTTCCTATTAAATCTCTCCCCTCTCATCTTCAACTTGTGCCCCAGTTCTTAATTCCCCAGTCCTCGGAAAAGGACTTTGTGCTTTTACCCAATCTAAACCTCTATACAATACCTCCCTGAATTAGCCATTTCCGCCCTGGGAAAGTCTCTGGTTGTCCACTTGATCTGTGTCATTTTATTGTCTTGTACAACTGCAACAAGTCATCTCTCATCCTCCTTTGCTCCAAAGGGAAAAGCCCTAATTCACTCAAATTCTTTCCTCATGAGCCATGCTCTCTAATCCAGGTAGTATCCTGGTAAGTCTCCTCTGCACCCCCTCTAAAGCTTCCACGTCCTTCTTATAATGAGGCAACCAGAAATCAACAATATTCCAAGTGTGCTCTGACCAGAGTTTTATAGAGCTGCAACATTACCTCAGGGCTTTTGAACTCAATTCCCCTGATTAATAAAGGGTCTTGATGAAAGGTCTCAGCTCGTAACATCAACTGTTTACTCTTTTCCTGAGATGCTGCCTGGCCTTCTGAGTTCCTCCAGCATTTTGCGTGTGTTGCTCTGGACTTCCAGCGTCTGCAGAATTTCTCGTGTTTGCAACACAACATATGTCTTCTTAGCAACCCTATCAACACTGAGGATTCTACGGACGTGGACCCCAATATCCCCGTTCCTCCACACTGCTAAAAATCATACCACTAACCCTGAATTTTGCCTACTACTTTGCATTTCATCATACCAGCCAGTAGGCCAGGAGGGTCAATGGGAATAATCCAAGACGTTCTGAAGAACCAGTATTCAATGCTCAAAGTACGAGGATACCGATTTCAAAACTTTGTGCAACATGATTCAGGTTCCACAAAAGGATAATTGACATATAGAAAAGCCAGCAAGCGACAAGCTTAGTTCATCCAAACCTTGGGGAGGGAGCAGAAGAGAAACAGTTGCGTCAGAAACCAAATTATGAGTCAAATTATCAAGAAGCTCAGACCTAAGACAGAGTTGGTGCTTTATGGCCAGTGAGTAAACCTAACATTCAAAGATGAGATAATGTCACTAAATGAGAACAGTCAGCAGGTTTATGCTTTGAGGCAAAGACTTTCCTTGGCAGAGGGAGAGAAAACAGGCAGGTTTTGTTGTGGAGAGGGTGGTAGACAGATGAAGACCTGATCTCCTTACCTGCCCATCACCTACCTCTGGTGCTCCTCACAAAAGTTGGTCTCCAGGTGCAGCAGGCTTTCAAGAAGGCAAAAGCGATGTTGGCCTTCATTGCTAGAGGGATTGAATTTAAGAGCAAGGAGGTTATCTTGCAACTGTAGAGGGTACTGGTGAGGCCGCACCTGGAGTACTGTGGCAGTTCTGGTCTCCTTACTTGAGGAAGGGTACACTGGCTTTGGAGGCAGTGCAGAGGAGGTTCACCAGGTTGATTCCAGAGATGAGGGGGTTAAACATAGAAACATAGAAAATAGGTGCAGGAGTAGGCCATTCGGCCCTTCGAGCCTGCACCGCCATTCAGTATGATCATGGCTGATCATCCAACTCAGAACCCTGTACTTGCCTTCTCTCCATACCCACTGATCCCTTTAGCCACAAGGGCCATATCTAACTCCCTCTTAAATATAGCCAATGAACTGGCCTCAACTGTTTCCTGTGGCAGAGAATTCCACAGATTCACCACTCTCTGTGTGAAGAAGTTTTTCCTCATCTCAGTCCTAAAAGGCTTCCCCTTTATCCTCAAGCTGTGACCCCTCGTTCTGGACTTCCCCAACATTGGGAACAATCTTCCTGCATCTAGCCTGTCCAATCCCTTTAGAATTTTATACGTTTCAATAAGATCCCCCCTCAATCTTCTAAATTCCAGCAAGTATAAGCCTAGTCAATCCAGTCTTTCATCATATGAAAGTCCTGCCATCCCAGGAATCAATCTGGTGAACCTTCTTTGTACTCCCTCTATGGCAAGAATGTCTTTCGTCAGACTAGGGGACCAAAACTGCACATAATACTCCAGGTGTGGTCTCACCAAGGCCTTGTACAACTGCTCCTGTACTCGAATCCTCTCGCTATAAATGCCAGCATACCATTCGTCTTTTTCACCGCCTGCTGTACCTGCATGCCCACTTTCAATGACTGGTGTACAATGACACCCAGGTTTCGTTGCACCTCCCCTTTTCCTAATTGGCCACCATTCAGATAATAATCTGTTTTCCTGTTTTTGCCACCAAAGTGGATAACCTCGCATTTATCCACATTAAATTGCATCTGCCATTAATTTGCCCACTCACCCAACCTATCCAAGTCACTCTGCATCCTCTTAGCATCCTCCTCACAGCTAACACTGCCGCCCAGCTTTGTGTCATCCGCAAACTTGGAGATTAGACTAAGAGGAGAGATTGAGTCGCCTGGGACTGTACTCGCTGGAATTCAGGAGAATGAGAGGAGACCTTATAGAAACATGAAATTATGAAAGGGATAGATAAGATAAAGGCAGGAAAGTTGTTTTCACTGATAGGTGAGATTAGTGTGATGGGATCCTGAATTAACCTTTATGAACTGTGCTTTTAAAAGAGAGAGAGAGAGAGAGAGAGAGAACGAATGAGTTGTTCAACACAAGCACCTTGTTATGAAGAGACAGAGAGGCAAAGACTGCTTTGAGATAGTGTTATGGTTTCTCTGCAGCGTGTTTACACTTTTGCAAGGACACTGCCAGCTTCTGTGCTCTTACAGAGAGAGAAGGGAGGAGCTACATGATGGACAGCTGGTGTTCAGCACAATAGTATTTAAACCAGCGTAATTGCTTGTTTCACAGGACACGCAGACACACTAAGGTGTGGTGAAGTTACAACCATCCTGTTCAGGTGCCCACGAGTGTGGGACTGAGGATCGATTCTGAGGGATCGATCTGTGATTATTGGTGCGTGAAAAAGCGACCTTGTGGAGTCTACTAGTGTGTCTAACCCTTGCATGGGTTGGTAGACTATCACTCGAAGACGGTGTTATTAAGTTGGTCAAGCTTGGCTAACTTGAAAGTTTTGGAGGACAATGGGAAGAACAACGGCATCAGCTCACCTGAAGAACTAAACACCTCTCTCTCTCCATCACTACTCAACTCAATACCACAAACTGAACTGAACTTTATTCATCATCGTAAGACTATATCCATTTACCCCTAGACTTGAAGAAGCTTGGTTTTTATAGTTCCACAAGGAGTATATAAAATCATTGCTAACCTGTTTGATTTATCTGATTTTATATTATTGCATTACATAGTTACTAATATATACCATTAGTTATTAGTAACACCACACTCCAAAGGTGTTTTCCATTTCTGCTGGTTCTTTAACCCGTCACGGGGGAGGTAAAAAAAATTGGGGCCTGCATCCAGAATTTGAATAAATTGTGTGGGGGCTTGTTTGAATTGATTGGGGAAAATCCCTTTTGATTTGGTTGTGTGGAATAACAGCAGAAATAGACGTTAGGGTTGAGAGGTTTCTGTTGGAACCAATCCCTGAAGCGTTAGATGATGCTAAGGGGGATGTGCTGTTGGCAATCGCTCAAAAGTTAAAACTAAAGGTGACCACTAAAATGAGGAAAGCTCAGGTGCAGACAGTAATAGCCCAGCATTATATAGCTAAGGGAAATTTTGAAGAGGGGATGTTAAGAGTTATTCGCTAAAGGTAAGGTACTTACTCAGGCTGAGGTTTAGCTTCAGTTGGCAAAATTAAAGATGGAGCATGAATTGCAATTAAAACAGTTCGAGGCTGATGAAGCAGAAAAGCAGAGGATCCATGAGGCTAGAAAGGCAGGAAAACAGAGAGAAGAGGCAGAAAGACAGAGAGAGTTCGAGAGGGAGGTGTGGCAGCTGGGAGGTCCAGTGTTGGACCCTGCTGATTTTTACAGCTGGAAAGGGCTTGTGTTGATTGGCGAATTTAAAAGTTGTGTCCCCTATGATGTAAAGGCATGCCTAGATGAAGAGGATGCTGCCACCCTGCGGGGGTCTGCTAAGAGAGCAGACGAAGTTGCTTTAACCCACAACATTGAGTTTACTCAAGATGAGAGTTACCCAGAGAGTAGCTGGGAGGTTCAGACTGACCTTGAATTTGAAACTGGGACAAGTGATGAAACCCCAGACGAGGCAGCTGTCCCAATTGCCTGTGTTCAGGTTGTTGACGTGCCTGTGTTCAGGTTGTTGAGGTACCTGTGGATTCACAGGGTACTGAACCTTGTGTTGAAACTCAGTTAAGGTCTGAGTTATCTGACTTGGTTGGAAAGGAATGCAGTTCACTTGTGTCAGATGGTGTTGGTTCAGTGAATAAGGGGTTAACCTTGGTACCAGTGGAAATAGAGGATTCTCAGTCACTTGTATTAGACAGTGTTGTAAAAGTTAGTGATGGGATGAAAATCGGTGAGGTAAATGTTACTGAAGATATTGAGGAAAGTATTGTTTCTGGACTTTTGAATAAAGTACTCGTGAAGGTTGGATTGGTTTTGCGACCTTTGACCCTGCTTGCAGGACAAGGGCCTACTAAAGATGAATGTGCCACTCCGTTGAATTTTGTTTTAACATTTGGATGTAAACACTTTCAAGGTTATATAGTTGCTTTTAACGATGATATTGTGGAGAAGGAAGATTGTTTTGGTTTTGAGAGGCCGTCTAAAGAAGTTACTATGGAGACAAATCGAGATAAAGGTTGTAGGAATAAAATAAATAGATTGTTTGGTATTTTTCACAATATACACATGGTTTTTGTAAGTCTGGTGATAGTGCTGATTTTAGTAAACATCGGGGAGAGGTTGACCTGTTCAAGGTAATGTTTATTCAGCAGTTCAGCTAACGAGCAAAGCTGCTGCTAATGATCCACACAGAAGGTCTGTGATAGCAGAACCAGGGGGTTTAAGTCATGATGACTTATAAGAGACTTTTCTACCTTCCCTATTCCAGCAGGACTTAGAGAGTAGTAAAGCTGATGAGAGTAAGGTGTATGAGAAAGGCTTGTCCTTATTGAGGAAGGAATTTATAAAGGAACAGAAGCGAGATTCTGAAATTGTGGTTTTAAAGGAGACCGCTCTCACAGGAAAGGAGGTTCAGAGAGATTCAGTAGGATACTACCTAAAAGATGGGGTGTTAATGAGGAAGTGGAGACGACCAGCCACACTGCCTGCAAGTGAGGACTGGGCCATTGAACATCAAGTAGTGGTTCCAAAAGTTTACAGGGCTGAAATTTTAAACATGGCTCACAAGATGCCTTTAGGTGGACATTTTGGAGTAAAGAAGACAGTGCACAGGATTATGTGGGAATTTTATTGGCCTAACGTGAGGAAGGATATTGTAAATTATTGCAGGACTTGCCATACCTGCCAGGTTGTGGGGAAATCTAATCAGGTTATTCAAGTAGCTCCACTTAAACCGATACCTGCTTTTGGTGAACCTTTCTCTAGGGTCATAGTGGATTGTGTTGGCCCATTGCCAAAGACTACAGCTGGTCATCAGTACTTGTTAACAATTATGTGTGCTGCGTCTAGGTTCCTTGAAGCCGTGCCTCTCAGAAACAACCGGGCCAAGACTGTGGTAAAAGCACTCATCAAGTCTTCCACACTAGGAGGTCTGCCTAAAGAAATTCAAACTGACCAGGGTAATAACTTTACTTCGAGAACATTCCAACACATAGTTTCAGAGCTGGGAGCTAAGCACATTGTGTCATCTGCATATCACCCAGAGTCCGAGGGAGCCTTGGAACAGACCCACTCCACTCTTAAGACCAAGATTAAAACATACTGTGTGGAAAATGGAAAAAACTGGGATGAGGGGAGTTCCCTTACTCTTATTTGCTGTTGGAGATTCGATTCAAAATCATTGGAGTGTAGTCTGTTTGAGCTTGTTTTCGGTCACAGGCCCAGAGGACCTTTGACCCTACTCAGAGAACTGTGGTCTGATTCAGAAATATGTGTCAGTGTGCTTCATTATGTTTTGAAATTTCCAGAAAGGCTTAACAAAGCTTGTGACCTTGCAAAGGAGAGTTTGCAGAACGTTCAAATTAAAATGGAACATTGGTTTGATAGGATGGCACCTGTGAGTACTGTTATGAAAACAAATGGGGTTGTGGAATCTGGCAATGAGGTGCAAGATCATTTTAACAAGCTGCATATAGTATCAACAAGACTTGAGAATTCCATTATTTTGACAGACCTTACTGATAAAGTCTGTCATCGGGAGCCTGCACAGAGAAAACAAGTGAAAGAATTAATTAGCAGGCATAAAGATTTATTTCCTGACGTTCCAAGACAGTACACAGTTGCAGTACATGACGTCATTAAAAATTCAGCCCAGCCCATCAAACAGCATCCTTACAGAATGAACTTGGAGAAAAGCACAAATGGTTGAAAAAGAAACTGGATACATGCTAGCAACCGGTATCATTAGGCAATCTACCTCAGACTGGGCGTCGCCCTGCGTTCTTGTGCCTAAACCGGACAGTAGCATGAGATTCTGTACTGACGACAGGAAAATCAGTGCAATAACCAAGACAGATGCTAATCCTATCTCGAGAGCGGATGACTGTATTGATAAAAGTGGGAAAGGCTAGGTACCTCACAAAAATCGACTTGCTGAAAGGATATTGGTGTGTTCCTTTGACCGAAAGGGCCAGAGAAATCTCAACGTTTGTCACACCTTCTGGGCTGTATGAATATAATGTTTTACCCTTCAGGATAAAAAATGCTCCAGGGACATTTCACAGAATGATCAATTCTGTGATTAGAGGTTCAGAAAACACAGGGGCTTATATTGATGATCTGGTTGTATGGAATGACACAGGGGAAGAGCATATTGCAGCAGTAGAAAAACTGTTTGACAGACTTTCCAAGGCCAATCTTACTGTGAACCTCGCTAAAAGTGAAGTTATGCCACAGTTATATATCTGGGCTATGTAGTAGGCCAGGACCAACTGGCTCCAGTACAGGCCAAGGTTCAAGCTATCGTTGAGGTTCCCGTTCCAATGGGCAAGCAAGCGTTAAGAAGGTTTTTAGGAATGGTTGGGTATTGTAAGTTTTGTAAGAACTTCGCAGACATCTCTCATCCCGTAACAAAACTCCTAGGGAAGAGTGAAAGATTCGTACGGAATGACCTTTGCCAGGAGGCATTTGAACGCCTGAAAACCATCCCGTGTTGTCATCCTGTGCTCAAAGCACCTGATTTTTCAAAGCCATTTTCTATAGTGACAGACGCTGGTGATGAAGCTGCTGGGGCAGTACTGTTACAGAAGGGAGTGGACGACACTGAACACCCAGTAGCCTATTTCCCAAAGAAATTTAATGTGCACCAGAAAAATTATTCCACTGTTGAAAAAGAGTTGCTATCACTTATTCTGACCTTACAACATCTTGAAGTCTATGTTTGTCCTGCCCAGAAACCACTTGTGGTTTACACGGACCATAATCCATTGGTGTTTCTAACTAAGATGAAGGATAAGAATAAAAGGTTATTAAATTGGAGTCTGCTATTGCAAGAATATGACCTGAAAATAAAACACGTCAAAGGTACTGACAACATTATAGCTGATCGTTTATCTAGGTGTTAAGTTAGAAATTGGACACTTTTTGCTCTGTTATCTAAGGATCATATATGTATTGTTTCAAACTTTGTAATTTACAGGTAAATGAAAAATTTTGATACATCATAATTTTTCCTAAAAGGAAGGGGGTGTGATAGGATCCTGAATTAACCCTTTATGAACTGTGCTTTTAAAAAGAGAGAGAGAGTTGTTCAACACAAGCATTTTGTTATTAAGAGAGAGAGAGAGGCGAAGACTGTTTTGAGATAGTGTTATGGTTTCTCTGCAGCGTGTTTACACTTTTGCAAGGACACTGCCAGCTTCTGTGTTCTTACAGAGAGAGAAGGGAGGAGCTACATGATGGACAGCTGGTGTTCAGCACAATAGTATTTAAACCAGCGTAATTGCTTGTTTCACAGGACACGCAGACACACTAAGGTGTGGTGAAGTTACAACCATCCTGTTCAGGTGCCCACGAGCGTGGGACTGAGGATCGATTCTGAGGGATCGATCTGTGATTATTGGTGCGTGAAAAAGCGACCTTGTGGAGTCTACTAGTGTGTCTAACCCTTGCATGGGAAGAACAACGGCATCAGCTCACCTGAAGAACTAACCACCTCTCTCTCTCCATCACTACTCAACTCAATACCACAAACTGAACTGAACTTTACTTATCACCGTAAGACTGTATCTATTTACCCCTAGACTTGAAGCTTGGTTTTTATATTTCCACACTTACATACATAAAACCATTGCTAACCTGTTTGATTTATCTGATTTTATATTACTATACTGCGTAGTTACTAATAAATACCATTAGTTTTTAGCAATACCAGACTCCAAAGGTGTTTTCCATTTCTGCTGGTTCCTTAACCTGTCACGGGGTACGTGACACTAGAACTAGGGGACATGGCCTCAAGATTCAGGGGAGTAGATTTAAGACAGAAATGAGGAGGAACTGCTTTTCCCAGAGGGTGGTGAATCTGTGCAATTCTTTGCCCAATGAAGTAAAGGAGGCTACATCAGAAAATATATTTAAGACAAGGTTGGATAGATTTTTGCATAGTAATAGAATTAAGGGTTTTAGGGGAAAGTCAGGTAGGTAGAGATGAGTCCATGGCCAGATCAGCCATGATTTTATTGAATGCCAGAGCAGGTTCAACGGGCCAGATGGCCTACTCCTGCTCCTATTTCTTATGTTCCCCCTTTTCTTTCTTCCATGGCCTTCTGTCCTCTTGCTCCTTCTCCAGCCCTGTATCTCTTTCACAATCAACCTCCCTGCTCTTTACTTCACCTCTCCCTCTTCTGGTTTCACCTCATGTCTCTTTCTCCCCTCCCTCTATCTTCTAACTCTGACTCTTCAACTTTTTTATTCCAGTCCTGGTGAAGGGTCTCGGCCCGAAACGTCGACTGTACTCCTTTCCGTAGATGCTGCCTGGCCTGCTGAGTTCCTCCAGCATTTTGTGTGTGTGTTGCTAGGACAAGTGGAAGGCCTCCAAGTAAGGGAATCTAGGGCTGCAGTGGTGGACCTGCCATTTTTTGTAGCATTGTGGCTGAAAGGTTTCAGAGTTGCAACATCTGTCTGCCACCCTCTCCACAACAAAACCAGCCTATTTTTTTCTTTTTTCTTTTTTCATTCTCATTCTCTCTCTCTCTCTCTCTCCCATGAGAGGACCACAACCGAGTAGGATCACATGCCACAAACAGGTCAAAGGGTAGAGGGCAGACTAAGGGTGGTCCACTGGTCCTCCAGGTTCAGGGGTTCAGCTCAGAGCTAACAACCCTAACTGGTCAAACAAAACTGTTATGGAAACAACACTGAAGAATTCTTCAATATCTGTGGCGACGGGTATTCCTGTGTCTCCACTCGGGACTTGCATGACTGACAGTAAATGGAGAGGAAGCTACTGACACGATGAAGGAAGCCGTGATCGCCACCAGAGACGGAGGACCTTCATTGCTGCCCTAAACACCCAGCAGCGTAACAGGCAAAAGGAAGAGACATACAAAGGAAAGAAGGTAGAGAATTCAAAGACACCTCCAAGGAAAGTAACCTTTTCAGTATAGATTGGACTCCCCACAAGGACATTTCTGTCTGTGAGCTCCTGCGCTGTTCTAACAAAGCCCAACACAAACCTGAAGAATAACTCATCTGTCTGGGCATATTGCAGACACAGAGACTTACAACACTACAGCACAGAAGCAGGCTCTTCAGCCCATCTAGACCATGCTGAACTCGTCCCACCAATCTGCACCCAGACCATGACCCTCCATACTCTTCCATTCAAATACTTACTCAAATTTCTTTTTAAGTGTTGAAATCAAACCCAAGCCCATCACTTCTGCTGGAAGCTCGTTTCACACTTGCTTCACCTTCTGAGTAAAGAAGCCCCCCTCAGATTATTAAAAGCTTAACGCTGCCTCGTTATAGCCATTTCCACCCTGGGAGAAAGTTGCCAGCTGTCCACTCTAATTACACCTGTTATCAACTTGCACACTTCATACCAAGTCACCTCTCATCCGCCTTCACTCCAAAGACCAAAGCGCTCGTTCAATCAACGCTTCCTCATAGGATCTGCTCTCTAATCCAGGCAGCATCCTGGTAAATCTTCACTGCATTCTCTCTAAAGCTTCCACATCCTTCCTACTGTCTCCAAAACACTCACCCGCCGAGATGGGCCAAATGCAGGTGGATGAGACTACTGTAGATGGGCATCTCGGCCAGCACGGACAAGATGAGCCAGTGAGACTGTGTGACTTTGCCCCCCTTCACCGGGCAGCAGTACGGTGGTACAACACATCACTGCGCAGGGACTCACCATTCCATGACGATAAGAAGGCACTTCCTCCCCTGGTACAAGTTCTCGTAGACGTCCACAATGCGGACTATGTGATTGCAGCCGGACGCTCGGCAGTGGAGATCCATCTCCCGCCGGGCCTTCGAACAGTCCTGCAGCATCTGAGGAGAGAGGAGGAGGAGGTAGTGTTAAACTCAGGAGAAGGGCTCCACACCGGGTACAGGAAGGCAGCACGCTGCAGGCACAAGGGAGGCAGATAGAAGGGTGGTGTTGGGACAATTCATATTGGAACAAAGTAGGCTGAATGGGGATAGGACACCACTTTATTAGGAAGACCTGTACACCTGCTTATTAATGCAAACATCTAATCAGCCAATCATGAGGCAGCAACTCAATGTATAAAGGCATGTCAAGAGTTTCAATTGTTGTTCAGACGAAACATCAGAATGGGGGAAGAAATGTGATCTAAGTGAGCTTGACCATGGAATGACTGTTGCTGCCAGACAGGGTGGTTTGAGTATCTCAGAAACTGCTGATCTCCTGGGATTTTCACACGCACAACAGTCTCCAGGGTTTACAGAGAATGGTGCGGAAAAACGAAAAAAAAAATCCAGTGAGTAGCAGTTCTGAGGGCAAAAACACCGCGTTAATGAGAGACGTCAGAGGACAATGGCCAGACTGGTTCAAGCTGACAGGAAGGTGACAGTAACTCAAATAACCACGTGTTACAACAGTGATGAGCAGAAGAGCATCTCTGAATGCACAACACGTGGAACCTTGAAGTGGATGGGCTACAGGAGCAGAAGGCCACGAACATGGACTCAGTGGCCACTTTGTTAGGTGCAGGAGGCATGTAAAATCATGAAGCACAGAGACGGAGCAGACGGACAGAGCCATTAGACCGTAAGATATAGGAGAAGAACGGGGCCATCTGGCCCATTAGTCCAGGGGTTCCCAACCTGGGGTCTACGGACCCTTCAGTTAATGGTAGGGGTCCGTGGCATAAAGTTGGCTGGGAACCCCTGCATTAGACCAATGCTACTGACTGAAAGCAACAGACAGAAGGTGAGGTGATTGCCACACATTTTAATTCATATCCCATTCCCATTCTGACATGTCTATCCACGGCCTCCTCTGCTGTCAAGATGAAGCTACACTCAGGTTGGAGGAACAACAACTTGTACTCCATCTGGGTAGCCTCCAACCTGATGGCATGAACATTGACTCCTCTAACTTCCGCTAATGCCCTATCTCCCCCTCGTACCCCATCCGTTATTTATTTATATACACACATTCTTTCTCTCTCTCCTTTTTCTCCCTCTGTCCCTCTGACTATACCCCTTGTCCATCCTCTGGGCTCCCCCCCCCCTTGTCTTTCTCCCTGGGCCTCCTGTCCCATGATCCTCTCATATCTCTTTTGCCAATCACCTGTCCAGCTCTTGGCTCCATCCCTCTCCCTCCTGTCTTCTCCTATCATTTTGGATCTCCCCCTCCCCCTCTCAAATCCCTTACTCACTCTTCCTTCAGTTAGTCCTGACGAAGGGTCTCGGCCTGAAACGTCGACTGTACCTCTTCCTAGAGATGCTGCCTGGCCTGCTGCATTCACCAGCAACTTTGACGTGTGTTGCTTGAATTTCCAGCATCTGCAGAATTCCTCGTGTTTACTACACACTCCGTGGTTTGGACATGGAATATGGATTAGCTTTATCTGGGACGTACACAGTGGAATGAGTCGCTTTACCTGGGACATACACAGTGGAATGAGTCGCTTTACCTGGGACAGACACAGTGGAATGAGTCGCTTTACCTGGGACATACACAGTGAAATGAGTCGCTCTGCATCAATGACCAGCACAGTTGAAGGATGTGCTAGCAGCAGCCTGCAAATGTCACCACGTTTCTGAAGCCGACATAGCATGCCCACAACTCACGGCCCTTGACCGCTACGACTTTGGAATGTGAAAGTAAACCGGAGCACCCGGAGGAAAGCCACATACACCTTGTGTGTTTGATGGTCATTGTTGGGGGGGGGGGGTGTTTCTTTAAGCAGTTCTATGGTGTTTCTATGATTTGTGATGACAAATCTCAAGGTTGTATACTGTATACCCACTTTGATAATAAACGTACTCCTAACTCTGAACATGTGAAATTTACGACCAACATGAGGAGCAGATGCAGATTCGAATGTAGTGTTCAAAAGTAAGCCAGGTAACACATCTGAATGTAATGAATGTAAAGTGGTACAGGGCTCTGGGAAGAGAGAGAGCGACTGATAGCCCTTCCATTGGAGGCCTGAGGTCTGCAAGTCTCTGAGACTACTGAAGGCTGGAGACCCGGAGGTGGCCTATCCTGGAGTTGAGGCCTTTATGTGTGTGTGTATGGATGGGTGGGAGGAAGGGGAACTGCATTTTGAGCAAGTCAAACCAATAAGGCATTACTATTGACTCTGAGCTAAATTTCAAATCACATATTAACCACAGGATTAAAACTGCGTTCTTTCATTTAAGGAACATTGAAAGAGTTTGACTTCTTATAACATCTCAAGATGCAGAAAAATTGAAAACACGCTTTTGTTTACAGCCAATTAGACTACGGTAATGCAACCTTTTCAGGACTGCCCAAGACAGATACAAATCAGATGCAACTTGTTCAAGATGCGAGAATCTTAACCCAAAAAGAAAGTCTGAGCACATTTCACTGGTACTGGCATCATTACACTGGCTGCCCATGTCCTTTAGGATTAATTCTAAAAGAACTTTAAGGCTCTGAATGATCTCACTCCTCCGTATACTTTTGAGTGTCTATGCTCTTGCATCCCTAATTGTAATCTTAGATCCACAAACACTGGTTACAATCCTTAATCTGGTATTGGGTGTTAATGAAGCATTTCACTGTATGCTTCGATGTATGTGTGATAAATTAACAAATCTGAATCACACAATTTGTCCAACCTTTTGAAGAAATTATGCAATATATTTTTCTGAAATTGTATTTCTTTTTAAAAGGCTTTCGCCACATCTTTACATATGATTATCTGTTAGGATTATAGAGACACAGTACAGGCTTAATGGGCCAAATGGTATCCTTCCCTGCTGTAACCATTCTGTGATTTTGTTCCAATGAAGGTAGGTGAGCAGGTGAGATTCCTTCACCAGGGCGATTGAGAATGATCATTCAGGAAGACACACACACACACACACACACACACACACACACACACACACACACACAGAGCAGAGATCCTGGAGTACTTCACATTTCAAGTTTCCTGTTTTTATTTTAGATTTCACATTAGTCAACACGTGCAGAAATTTCAACACTCAGGAACCCACGTTAGAACAGCTCACTTGGCCAAACCACAGAGGCACCTTTCAGAGTCAGCTGACAGAAGTTCCAGGTTTTGAAAAGAATGGAATTCCATGAGTGACTGTTTGACAGAGCCACAGCAACAAACTGTCTCAATTCACAGCACTGCAAAGGTGGAGGAAATTTGGCACTTGTCGCACGCACAGTCGTCAGCAGCCTGACTGGTTGCATCACGGCCTGGTATGGAAACACCAATGCCCAGGAATGAAAAAGCCTACAAAAAGTGGTAGACACACACAGTCCATCACGGTCCAAAGCCTTCCCCACCACTGAGCACATCGACAAGGAGCACTAAAACAAGAAAGCAGCTTCCATCATCGAAGACCTCCACCAGCCAGGACATGCTCTTTTCTTGCTGCTGCCACCAGGCAGGAAATAGCGGAGCCTCAGGACTCACACCACCGGGTTCAACGTTGTCGTTAGGTCACATCTGGAATTTCCAGTTGGCAGACGATTTCCCTCCACGCCGCTCTGTCCCGACACTCATCCACAACATGCCTAGTCTTGTCCAGCTTGGTCCAATCCTTGATGTGATCCAGCCACATTGTTCTTTGCCTTCCTCTTCCTTTCTTTCCCTCCACCTTTCCATATAGCAAGTCCGACAAGATGTTATCTCTCCGTGTAACGCGTCTACAATAAGCAACTTTTAACTTCATAGTCTTCTCCAGCAATATCTGTGGTCTATCAACTTCAGACAAAACCCTCTCATTTGAAACTTTCTCTACCCAGCTGATCTTCAACATTCGTCAATAGCACCAAATTTCAAAAGCATTAATTCGCTTCATGTCATCCTTCTTCAGGGTCCATGTTTTTGATCCATACCTCAGCACTGACCATACGTAACACTCGAGGAAGCGGATTCTACTTTGGATGTCTACCTTCCGATTGCATAGTAGATCTTTCAGCTTCACGAACTGGGTCTTAACCATACTTATTCTCCTTCTGATCTCAACTCACATCTCCCGTCATCTGTCAGACAACTGCCAAGATATTCAGACTTTCGCACCTGTTCCATGTCTTGTCCATTCACTTGTAACGATACCATCATGAATGAGTCTTTAGTGTTTGTTTTGCTTACTACCATCAATTTTGTTTTCTTAGGGTTGATTTTTAGTCTGTAGTCAAGGCTTTTCTCATTTACTTTATTCAGCATAATTTGCAGTTCACTTTTGCTGTCAGCTAACAACATGGTGTCGTCCGCATACCTGATGTTATCATTCGCTGTCAGCTAACAACACAGTGTCGTCCACATACCTGATGTTATCCACCTTCCAGCCTCCGATTGGAATACCTGTCTCCTGATGGTCACATTCCTGAAAAATCCATCCTCCGTAGAGGTTGAACAAATCCCGCGAGCCAACACAGCCTTGCCTTACGCTTCGCTTAATACATGCCCATGGTGATAGCTCATTTTCTACCCTGACACCGCTTTCTGTTTCCAATACAAGTTCCTTATTATCTGCACATTCTCCCATCCCAGATCGTACTTGTTCAGCACCTCTATTACTTTCTCATGTCTTACTTTATCAAAAACCTTTTCATAATCAATAAAGGATAAGTAGATGGTCTTTTGTGCCTCAATGCATCTCTCCATGATGTTTCTCATCGCAAGTACTCCTTCCCTTATTCCTGAGCCTTTACGAAAACCAGACTGCATTTCTCCAATTTCATCGCTGATTGTACCTTTCATTCTGCCGAACACTATTTTCAACAGTAGCTTGACGCAGTGAGACATTATGCTTATCGTTCTGTGTTCGTTACATTTTATCGTCCTTGGCTTTTTTGGTAAGGCAATAAATACAGATTTGAGAAAGTCCTCCGGAAGATTTCCTGCTGTCTAACATCGCTAAAAGGTTCGTTTTTCCCTTCGGACCAAGTGATTTCAGAATTTCAGTGGAAATCTTATCTTCACCGGCCGCCTTTCTGACTTTTAGACTCTGAATCGCACTTTCCATTTCTGACATCAATATTTTAGGTTGATTAGTCACTTGGTTTAATTCTGGTAAATCCTCAATCCTGCTACCTTCAAATAATTCCGAGATGTACTCAACCCATTTGTCCATGATCTCTTCTTTCTCATAGCATGGATTACCACTACCATCTTCGATACACACAGCTGATGGCACGGTCCTCTTTAATTTCGTCATACTCTTTACCTTTTGGTGAAGGCCTCTATAATCATGACTTTGTTCATACTGCTCAATTTCTTTGCACTGTTCATTCATCCAATTCTCTTTCGCTTCCTTACATTTTCTTTGAATCAAGCGGTGTAGGGCTTTGTATCGTTCATTATCCCAATGTTTTACCTTTCTTCTTTCTTCAGTTAACTTTCTCAACTCATTGGTGAACCAAGGGTTATGTCTTTTGCTCTTTTTCCGAAAACCCAAAGTCTTTTCCGCAACTTCTGTCACTGTTGTTTTAAACTCCTCCCAGATGTTCTCCACTGCCATGTTGCTACCCTCGTCACCTAAGACTGAAAATCTATTCTCCGTTTCGACCAAATATTCGATCTTTTTTGCTTCATCCGTAATGAGTAAATCAAAGCCTATCTTATTGGATGGTTT
Organism: Mobula birostris; assembly: GCF_030028105.1. Taxonomy (NCBI): domain Eukaryota; kingdom Metazoa; phylum Chordata; class Chondrichthyes; order Myliobatiformes; family Myliobatidae; genus Mobula; species Mobula birostris. The sequence continues at coordinate 93,665,490 of NC_092383.1, read as the reverse complement.
GGCCTTTCTCATCTTCGTTGAACGCACACTCATGTCCAATACCACAGGGCTGTGATCTGTATAACAGTCACTACCAGGGTACGTTTTCACCTGCTTCACTCCATTCCTGAACCGATTGGGTACTAAAATACAGTCAATTTGGTTTTTTACTGAACTATCAGGACTGCTCCACATGTACAGTCCCCGTTTTGGCAGATGGAGTGGAGGTGCTCGACGAAGAGGTCCCCTAGTGTATGTCGGGTCCTGCCACGGCAGCCGCCGTGCTACGGGTGAAGCAGAAGCTCGGCACCGAGGCTGCGGAGCCCCACCTATACCTGGAAGACCCTGTTCTGGGTTCAGGAACAGTTACCACCCCTTCAACCACCAGGCTCCCGAACCAGCGCGGATAACTTCACTCACCTCAGTTCTGAACCGGTTCCACAACTTCTGGATTCACCTTCAATGACTCTGCATCTCATGAGCTGGGTATTATTTACTTTTTGCATGGTGCGCAGTTTGTTTTCTTTTGCACATTGGTTGTTTATCAAACTTTGTTTATGTGCAGTTATTCATTGATTCGGTTGTACGACGCTGTTCTGCTTTGAATGGCCACGAGAAAATGAATCCCAGGGTAGCACACGGTGACATTTACACACTTTGACAATAAAATGACTTTGAACTTGGAGCACAAGTGGAGAGCGGAGACTTCGCAATCAAAGCAACCTCTGCTGTGGCAGCAGTCTGAAGCAACAACCAGCTCACGATGCTCAGCAAAGGAGGCAAGACAGTGGTCTAGGTTTAACACCCAAACCACTAAGGTGTTGATTCTGTCTGAATGGCACTCTGCCTGATCTTGATAAGGGGACATTTGGTTTGCATCTGAACCCAAGCCAAGTTCCCAAACAACAAACTCGCAACTTCAAAATTGTGTCAGTCGCCTCCTCCTTTTCTGCCTCATGTGTTTGCGGTCTGCCCATCAGAGAATTAGTCCATCGCTTGGGCGCGTTCTACGGCAGGTCAGTGTGCCAGTTACACGGTGCACAGCAGTCATTTCCAAGGCTTCACCACTCAAACCCTGAGACTCCTGCAAGCCCAAGAAAAAACCCTGCAGATGCTGGGACCTTTAACTAACAAGGTGCTGCGACGGTTTAGCAGGTACAGCAGCATCTGCAGAAGGAGAGAAAAAAAGCCCGCCCCCCCCTATTCTGATGAAAAGTCATTGAGCTAAAAGGTTAACTCGTTTCTGACATTAACTCTAAAGATCATGCCTGACTTGCTGATTGTTTCAAGCACAATCTGCTTTAACCAGAGAAAAAAACTAGAAGGGAGGGGGCGTGACACCAGTGAGCTTTTCGAATCTGGAGACGCACTCAGTGGCCACTTTATTAGGTACACCTGTCCACCTGCTTGTTAACGCGAGTATCTAATCGGCCAATCACACGGCAGCAACTCAATGCATAAAAGCATGCAGACATGGTCAGGAGGTTCAGCTCATTGTTTAGAACAAACATCAGACTGGGGAAGAAACGATATTGAAGTGACTTTGACCATGGAATGATTGTTGGTGCCAGACAGGGTGGTTTGAGTATCTCAGAAAGTGCTCATCTCCTAGGATTTTCATGAACAGGGGTCTCAACCTTTTTTATGTCACGGACCAATACCATTACACAAGGGGTCTGTGGTCCCCAGGTTGGCAACCTGTTTTCTAGACTTTACACAGAATGGTGCGAGAAACAAAAAACATCCAGTGAGCTGTTCGGTGGGCAAAAGCACCTCGTTAGTGAGAGAGGTCGGAGGAGAATTGGCAAACCCCGTTCAAAATGACAGGAAGGGGACAGAAACCACACATTACAACCGTGATGCGCAGAAGAGCATCTCTGAATGCAGAACAAGTCGAATCTTGAAGTGGATGGGCTACAGCAGCAGAAGATCATGAACATACACTCAGTGGCTGCTTTACTCGGTGCGGGAGGTACCTAATAAAGAGTTCCCGGTCCTCTCAGGGTTCGTTAAGGATGAACAATAAATGCTGGCCTCACCAGGGGCAGCTGGTAATGGAACTGGTTTATTATTGACAAATTGTCTAGCATACTATTCATACCAATCAAATAGTTACAGCACGATGAACCAAGCAATACAGTAACAATGCTGAAGAAAGTGTAAAAGTTACTGAGAAAATGCAGTGCAGGTAAATGATAAACTGCAAGATAATAACAAATAGCTCATGTGTCACCTCCAGGGTCTCGTCACATGTGAAGGGCCAGCAGGAGCTGCAAGATGAACAGCTGAAAGTCTGCAGATGCTGGAAATCCAAAGCAACACACACAGAATGCTGGAGGGATTCAGCAGGTCAGGCAGCATCTATGGAAAAGAACAGTCAACCTTTCAGGCCGGGACACTTCTTCAGGACTGAGAAGGAAGGGGGAAGATTCCAGAACAAGCAACACACATCAAAGTTGCTGGTGAACGCAGCAGGCCAGGCAGCATCTCTAGGAAGAGGTACAGTCGACATTTCAGGCCGAGACCCTTCGTCAGGACTAACTGAAGGAAGAGTGAGTAAGAGATTTGAAAATTGGAGGGGGAGGGGGAGATCCAAAATGATAGGAGAAGACAGGAGGGGGAGGGATGGAGCAGGCTGAAAAGTATGTTTGACATAACATCTCTGCCGGCATTCTGGATCAAAGTCAAGGCTAAATATCCTGAGATAGCCACGAAAGCACTGAAAATGTTGCTTCCATTTTCAACAGTTTTCTGCGAAGCGGAGTTTTCTGCAATGAATGCAACGAAAACTAAATTGCGGAATAGACTGGACATAAGGAACCCCGTTCGAGTATCGCTGTCTCTCCATCACCCCTCGATGGGACCATATTGTTGCAGGAAAACAAGCCCAGGGCTCCCACTGATTCAGCGATATTGGTGTGTTGCAATGATTTTATATGTTCATACGGGGAAAATATGTGCTGTGTGTTTAATATCCAAACGTTACTTAAAATGTTATGAAGCTATTGACTTACTTATATAACCATATAACAATTACAACATGGAAACAGGCCATCTCGGCCCTTCTAGCCCGTGCCGAACGCTACTCTCACCTAGTTCCACCGACCTGCATTCAGCCCATAACTCTCCATTCCTTTCCTGTCCATATACCTATCCAATTTTTCTTTAAATGATAATATCGAACCTGCCTCTACCACTTCTACTGGAAGTTCATTCAACACTTACTTCAAGCTGCCCTGTCCTCCCCTTATAATTGACTTTTCACTATATTCATGCGAGGAAAATATGCGCTGTGTGTTTAATATTAAATTCATTAGATAAACCCTTTTAGAAACAAAATTGAGTGTATTAGCCACTTATCACCTATATTCCGGTCGTGATTAACACCCCCCGCCCTGAACAGAATCGCCAAAAATGATTTGCGGAAAAAAATTGGCAGACACATGCATGCGCAAGTCACACATGCGCACTGGTGCCCGCTCAAGGCTTCATGGTCATTGTAGTCTTTCTCTGGGTAAACACAACGTATTTAACTGCTACTCTTGTCCGTTGGCAACCCTACCACCACCACCACCACCCCCCCCCCCCCCGCCGGCCCGCAAGAATATTGTCAATATTAAACCGGTCCGCAGTGCAAAGAAGGTTGGGGACCCCTGACCAAAGACACTTACAAATTTCTACAGATGTCCCATGGAGAACATTCTAACTGGCTGCATCACCATCTGGTACGGGGGGTGGGGGCACTGCACAGGACTGAGAAAAAACTGCAGAGTTGTGAACTCAGTCAGCTCTAGCCTCCCAGGCATCCAAGACATCTACAGGGAGCGATGCTACAAAAAGGATGCCCATCCCAAGACATACCCTCTTCCCATTATTACTATCAGGTAGGAGGTACAGGAGCCTGAAGGCACACACTCAATGATTCAGGAACAGCTTCTTCCATCTGATTTGTGAATGGACAATGAATCCATGAACACTACCTCAAGACTTTTTTTCCCCTCTTTTTACACTATTTAATTCATTTAACTTTTTAAATATTTATATGCACTTCTCACTGTAATTTATAGTTTTCATTAGGTCAGGGTGGCTGGGTGGAGATACATCTTTACTAAAGGAGGTGTAAGACACTCCTTCCCTCCGCTAGCCTGCAGGTCACCCTGGGGTGAGGCGTGGCACCTTAGACCCCCTGATCAGGGTCACATGAAGCCATTAAAGCTTCATGTCCTGGTTTTGTGACCACTGATGCCAGGCAGACAATCTCTGAAGAGTATTGACAATGGCTGGGCTCACCGATCTTGTAAAGACACTGCCCAGAAGAAGGCAATGGCAGACCACTTTGGTTGAAAAATTGGCCAAGAACCATCACGATCACAGCAAGACCATGATCGCCCACTTCAAATGACACGGCACAGAATGAGTAAATTATTGCAATGTACTGCTACCACATAATGACAAATTTCATGACATATGTCAGTGATATCAAACCTGATACTGAATGATCTCCGCAGTTCCTGTGGCTTCCTAGTAAAATAAGATGCAGTAATAATCTCCACTGAAGGACCAGACCACAACCAGCTATTGCATAAACTCCTTGCATCTTTGATGTTGCCTTCATCTCATTGAGAAGTATGGGATAGACACTGGCTCTTCAAACCAACGAATCCCACATTCCTATCTATCCTAGTTCAGTGCCTCATCCTGACACATTGACATGCACCTCCTGATTTCAGATGCTGCTCGACCCCCTGAGCCCTTCCAGGGCCCCTCTTCATCTGTCCTATCCATTCCCCTCAGGCTCTGGCACGAGGAAATCTGCACCGGCTGGAAATCCGGAGCAACACACACAAAATGCTGGAGGAACTCAGCAGACCAAGCAACATCTACGGGAAAAAGTATATAACATAAAGCATACAAATCTAAAGCACATTACAGGCCCTTCGGCCCACAATGTTGTGCCGACCATGTAACCTACTCTAGAATCTGTCTAGAATTTCTCTAGTGCATAGCCCTCTATTTTTCTAAGCTCCATGTACCTATCTAAGAGGCCCTTAAAAGACCCTATTGTATCCGCTTCCACCACCACTGCCGGCAGTACGTGCCATGCACCCACCATTCTGTGTGTGGAAAACTTACCCCTGACATCCCCTCGGTACCTATTTCCAAGCACCTTAAGAATACGCCCCCCCTTTTGTTAGCCATTTCAGTCCTGGGGAAAAGCCTCTGGCTATCCGCACGATCAATGCCTCTCATCGTCTTGTACACCTCTATCAGGTCACCTCTCATCCTCCGTCACTCCAAGGAGAAAAGGCCAAGTTCACTCAACCTATTCTCATCTGGCACTCTCTCCAATCCAGGCACCATCCTAGTAAATCTCCTCTGCACTCTCTATAGTATCCACTCCTCTGCACTCTCTCTATAGTATCCACTCTATAGTATAGTCGACGTTTTAGGCCGAGACGCTTCTTCAGGACCTTCCCCCCCACCTTTTAATTCAGGCATATCAGCCTTCCCCTCCCAGTCCTGAGGAGGGGTCTCAGCCAAAAACGGTGACTGTTTACTCTTTCCCATAGATGCTGCCTGGCCTGCTGAGTCACTCTCGTGAGTCAGATTCAGGAACTGGTGACTTCAACTTCCACGGCAGACGCTTGGGCAGATACCTCACTGCACACAGGGAAGTATGGTCCTCTAAGTAAAGGCTAGTTTTGTCTGGCACAAGTACATCAAAACACCGAAGCACACGGAGAATTGTGGTGCTTGCGTCAGCAACCAGCACAGTTCGAGGATGTGCTGGGGGCAGCCCGCGAGAGTCGCCACGTTTCCAAGGCCAACACGGCCTGCCTACGACCTACTAACCCTAACCCGTACATCTTTGGAATGTGGAAGGGGAAAGGAGCACTGAGAAGAAACCCACAAGCTCACGAGGGAACGTACAAACAGACTGTAAAGGCAATCGAACTCGATCACTGATACAACCAAGCGTTGCACTAGTGTGTCAACCACATGTGGAATGTAGCCACAACTGTCGGCAAGCTTCCAGTGCCATCATAACGTACCCACAACTCACTTACCCCAACCTGTACACCTTTGGAATATGGGAGGAAACCAGGGCAGCCGGAGGAAACCCAAGAGGTTATGGGGAAAATGTACAAGCTCCTTATACACAGCGGTGACAGTGGAGCTGCTGAACATCATGCCAACCATTACCCTAAGTAAGATGTAATGCCAAGTTCTTGTTTCCTCTCCGCGTTGAATGTACTTCAATGTTTTCTCTGTATACCAGACCTTATCTCCATCTTCTCCAACCTCCGAAGGCTTCACACAAAAAGTTAATTCTGAGTCTCTCTATCCACAGATGCTGCCTGACCTGCTGAGTATTTGCAGTATTTCCACTTTATTTGGGTCCTACTCGATACATACTCCTTCATCTCGCAGGAAGACATTCAGTAGCTGGTATGACTGAGAGGCACTGAAGCTGGTAGATACACAAGTGTTTATTCAGCAGAACAAGCAGCAGGTATCATATTCGAGACACTCTTGAAAGAGGCCTGCCTGACCCAATATTACATGACATTTCTATATGTTGTAGATCAAAGGTAACAGCAAGACAATTCTACAGTTACAATGTATTTACAATATTTCCTTTGAATTACATACAGTTTTCACACACCTCCTTCTTACAGACATCCAAAATGAATGTTAATTCCCACTCACTCTGGGGCACATTCATGCATACGGTGCTGGAAGGTTTGTAAACCCTATAGAGTTTTCCCTATTTCTGCATGAATATGACCTACAATGCAATCAGATCTTCACGTAAGACTTAAAACTAGATAAGGAGAACCCAATTAAATAAATAACACCAAAAAACATTATACTTGTTCATTTTTTTTTGAGAAAAAATTTCCAATATTACATGTATTTGTTGGAAAACGTATGTGAACCTCTGGGGTAATGTCTTCTACAAAAGCTATTTGGAGTCAGGTGTTCCATCAATGAGACGGGATTTTGAGATGGGATTGTAGAGGTGTCCTGCCCTATAAAAAAGACACACAAAGCCAGGTTACTGATAGAGCTTGCCCTTCTCAAGGAAGATCTGTTTACGTGAATCATGCCTCGATGAAAACAACTTTCAAAGGACCTTAGAAGAATTGTAGAGATGCACAAAGCTGGAAAAAGCTACAAAAGCATTTCTAAAGACCCAAGTGTTCAACAGTCCACAGTAAGAGAAACTGTCTACAAATGGAGGAAATTCAGTACTGTTGCTACTCTCCCTGGGAGTGGGTGTCCTGCAAAGATCACACCAAGAGCACAATGCTGACGGAGGTGAGAAAGAACCCAAGGGTAATAGCAAAAGATCTGCAGAAATCTCTAGAACTTGCTAAAGTCTCTGTTCACTCGTCCACTATAAGAAAAACACTGAACAAGAATGGTGTTCATGGAAGGATACCATGGAGGAAACCACTGCTTTCCAAAAAAAAACACAGCTGCACTTCTCAAATTTGCAAAAGACCACCTGGATGTTCTACAACACTTCTGAGACAATGTTCTGTGGACAGATGAGACAAAAGTTGAACTTCTTGGCAGAAATGCACATTGCTATGTTTGGAGGAAAAAGAGCACTGCACACCAACACCAAAACCTCATCCTAACTGTGAAGCATGGTGGAAGAAGCATCATGGTTTGGGGCATCATGGTTTGCTGCCTCAGGGCCCGGACAGCTTGCAATCGTTGGGGGAATAATGAAATCAAAATTGTATCAAGACATTTTACAGGAGAACGTCAGGGTAGCAGTCCATCACCTGAAGCTTAATAGAAGATGGATAATGTAACAAGACAATGATCTTAAAGACAAGAGTAAATCAACAATAGATTGGTTTTAGAAAAAGAAAATTCATGTTTTCAAATGGCCAAGTCACTGTCCTGACCTCAATCCTATAGAAACGTTGTGGAAGGATCTGAAGCAAGCAGTTCATGCAAGGAAGCCCACCAACATCCCAGAGTTGAAGCAGTTTTGTAAGGAGGAATGTCCTGAAATTCCTCCAAACTGATGTGCAGGACAGATCAACAGTTACTGGAAATGGTTGGTTGAAGTTATTGCTGTACAAGGGGGTCACACCTATTGCTGAAAACAAAAGTTCACATACTTTTTCCAACAAATGCATGTAATATTGGATCATTTTTCTCAATAAGTAAATGAACAAATGTAATGTTTTTATGTTATTTATTTAATTGGGTTTTCTTTAGTTTTAGAAAATCCTGTCATATTTGGGTCAGATTTATGCAGAAATAGAGAAAATTCTACAGGGTTCACAAACTTTCTAACACCACCTTATGCAGACTTCTGCGATCAAATGAGCGTTTCTTTCTTTGAGATTGACCCAAAATGCAGCTTTAGGACGCACATTGTTCAGTGTTGCATTTTAAATTCAATCTACAATCCACCTTCAGGACTGAAGAAATTAGTTTTTGCTACATACCATAACTCCAGAATATGCCCTAACAGTGGCTACCATATTGTGTACCTCCTGTACCTAATAAAGTGGCCACTGAGTCTATGTTCATGGTCTTCTGCTGCTGTAGCCCATCCACTTCAAGGTTTGATGTATTTGTGCGTTCAGAGATGATTTGCTGCCCACCACTAATGTAATGAGTGGTTGTTTGAGTTACTGTCACGTTCCTATCAGCTTCAGCAAGTCTGCCCATTCTCCTCTGATCTCTCTGCTTAACAAAGAGTTTTCACCCACAGAACTACCACTCACTCAGTGAGACCCGACCTAGATTGGGAGATCGTTTCGCCTGGCATCTACATTCCATCCGCCAGAACAAGCGGGATCTCCCAGTGGCCACCCATTTTAATTCCACTTCCCATTCCTGTTCCGATATGGTCATCCATGGCTTCCTCCACTGTCGCGATGAGGCTACACTTAGGTTGGATAACAACACATATTCCATTTCAGTAGCCTCCAACCTGATGGCATGAACATCGATTTCTTAAACTTCCATTAATGCCCCCCAACCCCCTCCTTCCACTTCTCCATTTCCCATCCCCTTTTCCCTCTCTCACCAATCAACTTCCCAGCTCTTTACTTCATCCCTCCCCCTCCAGGTTTCACCTATCACCTGGTAGTTCCCTCTCTCCTCCCCCCACCTTTAAAATCTACTCCTCAACTTTCTTTCCTCCAGTCTTGCCGAAGGGTTTCAGCCCGAAACATCGACTGTAATCTTTTTTTCCCATCGATGCTGCCTGGCCTGCTGAGTTCCTCCAACATTTTGTGTGTGTTACTCACTGGATGTTGTCTAACTTTTGCAGCATTCTCTGAAAACTCTAGAAACTCCTGTGCATGAAAATTCCAGGAGATCAGCAGTTTCTGAGATACTCATACCACCCCATCTGGCACCAACAATCATTTCATGGTCAAAGTCACTTAGTTCATATTTCTTTCTCATTCTGATATTTGGTCTGAACAACAACTGAACCTCTTGACCATGTCTGCAGACTTTTATGCATTGAGTTGCTGCCACATGATTAGCTGATTATACACTTGGATTAACGAGCAGGTATACCTAATAAAGTGGCCAGTTTATTCTGATGTTATCAGATTGATGTCAGGAGCTTACTGTTGCACAGTACTGTATTTGTCAATGTGGAGCGGAGAGCGAGTTTGTAAATCTGGCGGGAGCAAAGTGTGTTGGGAATGGCGAGGGTAGAGTGCCGCAGGAGGGGTGTGGCACAGGTGGCAGAGGAGTGCCCGAGGCAGGGGGTGGTGTGGGTGCAGACACACCCAGCCCTGAGACACCAGGTAAGGTTATTTGGTTCAAAAAATTGGTTATTGATCATTATAGGATGTCTCTCTAGTGCTTCCTGCTCCCTCCCCTCTCCCTTCCCCTTTTCCCAACCATGATTTCCCTCTCCCTGTCCCCTTCCCACTCTCAGTCCACAATAGAGACCCGTATCAGAATCAGGTTTATCATCACTCGCATATGTCACGAAATCTGTTATTTTTTGCAGCAGTACAGTGCAATACATAAAATTACTACAGTAGTGTGCAAAGGTCTTAAGCCTCCGAGCTACAGAGAGTATATACGTGCCTAAGACTTCTGCATGGTTCTGTACTGGCTGCTGTTTAGCAAGGAATACACATAACAAGGATTTCATGAAATAAAAAGATATTTTCTTTCACGGGGTGGTATGGTAGTGTAGCACTTTGCCTGATGCTTTACAGTGCTAGCGACTGGGTTTCATTTCTGTCCTCCCACAGCTTGGCACGAGGTGGCCACGGACATTGTTCCAGGGTACTAGATGGCAGCAACCGGGGGGGGCAGGAGAATTTTTCAGCAATGCTTGAGAGGCTGGAGAAAGCCTGGGTTTGGAGACAGTCGATGGGTTGGAGGGTAGGTTTCTAGGCGGGCTGCGTCAGGGGGCCTGAGATGGGCCACCCGTAGCTATTGCTAGAGACAGGCTATCGGTCCAGGCAATGTTACAAAAAACAAAGTTGTCGAGGCGCCAATGAGCACCATGGTGCAATAAAGGGAGTGAGTCACCTCTGGAAACAGCTGGTTAAGTTTCTAGAGACATAAAAAACAAGCCATGAGCAACCACGGGAGTTTCACTGAATAGGTCACACACCACTGCCTCACAGCGGCCCACCCTGACCTTCGGCATGCACTGTCTGGTGGAGTTTGTCTCTTCTCCCTGGGAGTGTCCTGTTTCCTCCAGGTGCTCCAATTTCCTCCCACATCCTAAAGATGCGAGGGCAGAAACTTGCCCTTGTGGAAATGGGAGAATTAGTATTGATGAAGGTGCGAGGGAGAACTGGGTTACAGGGAGGCTTCTGAATGGGCTGAATAGACTTACTTTGTAAGAAAATGTGCAGATGGGGTAAAAAAGGTTGATTTTTCTCTAACACAATACAAAGAGAACAGCTGTACAACTGGCTTTTTTTTTAAAAAAGACATCTCTCTTATCTCAGCAATATTTATGACAGCAATGCATGACCAAAATAGTCAGCTGACACAGTTTATACAACAATTCCACTTTGAGGGGATGTAACTGTAGGTCTTCTGATAAATCAGTAGCACCATCTACACCCTGCCCCTGTTCACCAGGAAGTCACATCACAACCTGCCTCCTGTAAGTCAGTACAGCGACCACCACAGTCGAGATCTGTGGTACACAATCTGCAGACTGTGCAATGCCAAAACCACAGTAGGAGCCTTGGTATGAAGGTGACTCCACATTATCTACATGATTCCCACCAGAGAGCCCCACTTGAGACTTCCAGTAACTTGAACAGCAAGTCATGAACTATTGATTTACATGTCACTCAGTAACTTGGGCAAAGTACATTGCTTTTCTTTTGTGTGACTGTAAGTTTAGAGCCATAGATAACTACAGCACAGAAACAGGACCTTCTGCCCATCCAGTTCATGCCAAACCATTTAAACTGACTAGCTTCATCGACCTGTACCCGGACCACAGCCTTCTGTACCTCTCCCATCCGTGTACCCATCCGAACTGTTCTTAAACACACTGAAATCGAAATTGCATCCACCGCTTGCCGTGGCAGCTTGTTCCACCCTCTGAATGAAGAAGTTTCCCCTCATGTTCCCTTAAGCATTTCACCTTTCACCCTCAGCCCATGGCTTCCAGTTGTAGTCTCACCCAACCTCTGGAAAAAGCTTGTTTGCATTTATCCTACCTATACCCCTCATAATTTTGTATACCTCTATCAAATCTCCCCTCAATCTTCTATGTTCTAGAGAATAAAGTCTTAACCTATTCAATCTTTCCTTATAACTCAGGTTCTCCAGACCCGACAGCATCCTTGTAAACTTTCTCTGTACTCTTTCAATCCAATTTCCACCTTTCCTGTTGGTAGGTGACCAAAGCTGCACACAATACTGCAAATTGTGCCTCACCAACGTTTTATACAACTTCAACGTGACATCCTAACTCCTATAGTCAATACTTTGATCTTTGAAGGCCAATGTGCCAAAAGTTTTCTTAAATGACCCTATCTACCTGTGACGCTGCTTTCAACGGATTATGGACCCTGTATTCCCAGATCCCTCTGTTCTACCACACTCCTCAGTGCCGTACCGTTCACTGTGTAAGACCTACCCTGGCTTGTCCTACTGAAGTGCAACACCTCGCACTTGTCGGCATTAAATTCCATCTGCCATTTTTCCAGCTGGTCCAGATCCTGCCGCACGCTGTGATAAACTCCCTTTCTGTCCCCAATCTTTACTTTATTATCACCGAACAATTGATACTAGAGCGTACAATCATCACAGCGATATCTGATTCTGCGCTTCACGCTCCCTGGATTACAAATCGATAGTAAGTATTAAAAATTTAAATTATAAATCATAACTAGAAAATGGAAAGTAAGGTAGTGCAAAAAAACCGAGAGGCAGGTCCGGATATTTGGAGGGTACGGCCCAGATCTGGGTCAGGATCCGTTCAGCAGTCTTATCACAGTTGGAAAGAAGCTGTTCCCAAATCTGGCCGTACGAGTCTTCAAGATTCTGAGCCTTCTCCCGGAGGGAAGAGGGACGAAAAGTGTGTTGGCTGGGTGGGTCGTGTCCTTGATTATCCTGGCAGCACTGCTCCGACAGCGTGCGGTGTAAAGTGGACAGAAGATTGGTTTGTGTGATGTGCTGCGCCGTGTTCACGATCTTCTGCAGCTTCTTCCAGTCTTGGGCAGGACAACTTCCATACCAGGTTGTGATGCACCCTAGAAGAATGCTTTCTACGGTGCATCTATAAAAATTAGTGAGGGTTTTAGGGGACAGGCCAAATTTCTTTAGCTTTCTCAGGAAGTAAAGGCGCTGGTGGGCCTTCTTGGCAGTGGACTCTGCTTGGTTGGACCAAGTCAGGTCATTTGTGATATTGACCCTGAGGAACTTAAAGCTTTTGACCTGTTCCACTTGCGCACCACCACTGTAAATTGGGTCGTGCGGTCCACTACTCCTCCTGAAGTCAACAAGCAATTCCTTCGTCTTGCTGACATTGAGGGATAGGTTATTGTCTTCGCATCATGCCACCAGGTTCTTAATTTCCTCTCTGTACTCAAACTCATCATTACCCGAGATACAGCCTACAATTGTTGTGTCATCAGCAAACTTATATATTGAGTTCGGTGGAAACTTGGCTACACAATCATGGGTGTACAGTGAGTACAGCAGGGGGCTGAGTACACAGCCTTGTGGGGCACTGGTGCTCAGAGTGATTGTAGAGGAGAGTTTGTCCCCTATTTTTACAACCTGGCTCCTGTCTGTGAGGAAGTTGAAGATCCAGCTGCAGATCTGAGTGCTAAGGCCCAGGTTCCGGAGCTTAGGAATCAGTTTATTTGGAATGATGGTATTAAAGGCAGAGCTGTAGTCAATGAAAAGGAGCCTTACGTATGCGTCTGTATTCTCCAGGTGTTCTAAGGAGGAATGTAGGGCCAGAGAGATGGCATCTGCCGTTGACCTGTTGCTCCGGTAGGCGAATTGCAAAGCGTCGAGGTTGACTAGTAGGCTGTGGTTGATGTGTGCCGTAACCAATCTCTCGAAGCACTTCATAGCAGTTGATGTCAGAGCCACAGCTCGACAGTCATTCAGGCATGCCACCTTGCTCTTCTTCGGCACTGGGATTATCGTTGCCTTCTTAAAACACGAGGGGATCCTAAGACTGAAGCAAGGAGCAGTTGAAGATGTCAACAAACACTCCCCCAGCTAGCTTGCTTGCACAGGCCTGGAGAACCCGTCCCGGGACGCCATCTGGGCCCTTCGCCTTCTTTGGATTTATCTTCAGGAAGGCCCTTCTAACGTCCTCCTCGGTGACGATGAATCACAATGAATCAATTTTGGCGTCATGTCCAAATCCACATACAAAATATCTACTTGCTAGCTTTTATTGATTGAGGTACAGCGCTCAGCAGAACCATTTGAGCCACGCCGCCCAGCAACCCCACAACCCACCCACCCCCAATTCAATCCTAGCCTAATCACGAGACAATTTACAATGACCAATTCACCTAACCACTGGTACATCTTTGGACTGTGGGAGGAAACCAGAGCACCCGGACCAGGGGAGAATGTACAAACTCCTTATAGGCAGTGGCAGGAATTGAACGTGGGTCGCTGCTACTGTAAGGCACTGTGTTAGCCACTATGCTATCGTGCCTATATGTGCTACGTGTGTCTCGTACTGCTTGTGGCTGTTCATACTGAGTTTTGCCTCTTGGCCCCAAGAGGGACATTGATTCATTTGGCTGTATTTATGGGTATTCAAGTATGGTTGAATGACAAATCAACTTGAACTCAAACAACATTGGTAACAGATTAATTTAAAATATTAGTAATGTTAATTTAACAGAAGATGAGCTTTAGGATTCAGATGAAAGACCGCACACTGTTCAGAAATAGTCACTTCTTCTCTCTCCTCAGAAGCCACCTGATCATAGAGTGCTTTCACCGTCTTATATTTCCAGTATTTTGTTCTTGGACCAAAGTGTCAAACTCAAAATAAATTTATTATCAAAATACATATATGTAACCATATGCTTACCTGAGACTCAATTACTTGCAGACATTCACAGTAGAACAAAGAAATACTATAGAATCAATGTAAAACTACAAAGACTAACAAGCAACTACTGTGCAAAAGAAACGAACGGTGCAAATAAACCTGACATCAAGAACGTGAGTTGTAAAAGCTCTTTGAAAATGAATCCATATTTTGTGCAATCAGTTCAGAGTGGAAGTGAGTAAAGTTATCCACTCTGGTTCAGGAGCCTGATAGTGGAAGGATAATAATTGCTCCTGACCCTGGTGGCATGGAAACTAGGGCTCCTGTAGCTCCTGCCTGATTGCAGTAGCGAGAAGAGAGCACGGCTTGGATGTTAAACACAAGAGATTCTGCAGATGCTGGAAATCCACATCATCACACACTAAATGCTGGAGGAACTCAGCAGGTCAGGCAGTAGCTGTGGAAATGAACTCAGCCTGACCTGCTGAGTTCCCCCAGCATTTTGTACGGCCCGGATGGTGGGGTTTCTTGATGATGGATGCCGCTTTCTTGTGGCTCAATGGTAGAGAAGGCTTTCCCTACGATTTTCTGGTCTGTATCCACTACTTCCTGTACACTTTCCAGCTCCTGGGCATTGGTGTTTCCATACCCAGCTATGATGCCACCAGTCAGGATGCTCTCCGCCATGCATCAAAAGAAGTTTGTCAAAGTTTTAGGTGACACGCCAACTCTATGCAAACGTCAAAGAAAGTAGAGGCACTGCCATGCCATGCCTCCATTGTCACTACTTACATTACTCTTACAGCCTCCAGAATACTGCCTGTTCAATGCAGTACCTCAGTAATCAAACTGCTACAATTAGAACAATTATTAATTAGATAAGCAGACTACAATAATCAATAATTAGACTCCAATAAACAATAATTAGATTGAAATAATCATTAAATTAAAAAAATTACTACCAACTACCAGGGTAGAACAGGGAGGCAGCACCAAAGATTAAACTTCAGTTTTATTACATTTGTTCAGAGAGAAATACAGCAAGGATTCAGGCAGTGCCTCTTCCCCAGGGCACCACTGCTCAATATGAGAGGACATGGCTTTAAGGTAAGGGGTGGGAAGTTCAAGGGGGATATTAGAGGAAGGTTTTTTACTCAGAGAGTGGTTGGTGCGTGGAATGCACTGCCTGAGTCAGTGGTGGAGGCAGATACACTCGTGAGGTTTAAGAGACTACTAGACAGGTATATGGACGAATTTAAGTTGGGGGCTTATATGGGAGGCAGGGTTTGAGGGTTGGCACAACATCCTGGGCTGAAGGGCCTGTACTGTGCTGTACTATTCTATGTTCTATTAATTAGACTGCAATTGTCAGACTACTTCCTGAATCCACCAGATGTCTCGAAGTCTTTTAAATGTACCTAACATACCTGCCTCTATCACCACTGGCAGTACATTTCACACACCAACCACTCTGTGTTAATAAAACCTATCTCCGACATCCCTCCTACACTCTTCTCCAATCACCTTTAATTTATGCCCTCTCCCATTAGCCATCCCTGCCCCGGGGGAAAGTCTCTGGCTGTCCACTCGATCTATGCCTCTTATCATCTTGCACACCTCTCACCTTCTGCTGCTCCGAAGAGAAAAGCCCCAGCTCGGTCAGCCTATCAATAATGGGAATGTGGGGAAAATTAAGAGAGAGATTAATGTGACACTAGTGTCAATGGGAGGCTGATGGTTAGCACAGACTTTATGGGCCGAAGGGCTGAATCCCTGCTGTATTTCTCTCTGAACAAATGTAATAAAACCAACTACCAGGGTAAAACAGGGAGGCAGCAGTAAGGATTAAAGTTCAAAGTAATTTTTTTTATTTAAGTACAGATATGTCACCAAATACCACTCTGACTCTGCCCACTGCTCCCTCTCCAGCAGAAAATCCTCTGGTGGTGCCTTGATTACACAAGGTCATGAGTTCTCTCGCCTGCATGACAGCAAATGTCAGTGTGGAATTGCAAAATCTTGCCATGTCCATTGGGATTCCCTAGTAGACTGAGCCACATGCCCGGTCATACATGACTTGGCTACAGAGGAAAAACTTGGGGCCTTAAGTCAGCCACCCCGAGTGAGACGTTGCTCAATCATATTCCAGCACGAGATTTTCCAAAAACACACTGAAGATTCCCCTTCACAGAACCACAATTAAAGAGTCACTTCCTGTGTAAATGATTAAAGACCATGGTCAGGTATGCTGCACAGCAAAGCTTTTTCCAAATTTACAACATCAGAAAATACTCATCACCGACAAGGCGAAACAGATTGAGTCCTTACAATGAACTGGAGACTTCCCATCCGCCAGAATTCGCCTGCTCCACCCTTGAACCTGGAGGCAGCTGGCCATCCTGCAGACTGTTGGCACTCACTTCTTGCTGCCAACGTAATCGAGGGTGGGACGTTCTCTCTTCTACCCCCCTCCCATCCAGCAGAAGACAGAAAAACTCAAGAACACGTACCACCAGGACAGCTTCTATCCCACATTATAGACAATAGGTGCAGGAGTAGGCCATTCGGCCCTTCAAGCCAGCACCACCATTCACTGTGATCATGGCTGATCATCCACAATCAGTATCCAGTTCCTGCCTTATCCCCATAACCTTTGATTCCACTATCTTTAAGAGCTCTACCCATCTATTTTTTGAAAGTATCCAGAGACTTGGCCTCCACAGCCTTCTGGGGCAGAGCATTCCATATATCCACCACTCTCTGGGTGAAAAAGTTTTTCCTCAACTCCGTTCTAAACGGCCTACATCTTATTCTTAAACTGTGGCCTCTGGTTCTGCACTCACCCATTAGCAGAAACATGCTTCCTGCCTGCAGCGTGTCCAATCCCTTAATAATCTTATATGTTTCAATAAGATCCCCTCTCAGCCTTCTAAATTCCAGAGTATACAAGCCCAGTCGCTCCAATCTTTCGACATATGACAGTCCCACCATCCTGGGAATTAACCTTGTGAATCTACGCTGCACTCAATAGCAAGAATGTCCTTCCTCAAATTTGGAGACCAAAATTGCACACAGTACTCCAGGTGTGGTCTCACCAGGGCCCTGCACAGCTGCAGAAGGACCTCTTTGGTTATAAAACTCTTCAACGGGCCCTCTACACGATACAAATCAGAATCAAGAGTAACACACACACAAAACGCTGCGGGAACTCAGCAAGTCAGGCAGCACCTACAGCAAGGCTTCCCAACCTTTAGCCGAGGAGCCCGTGAACCCCAGGATGGGAACCCCTGACCTTTGGAAAAGAGTAAAGAGTCAACGAGACCCTTCACCAGTCCTGGTGGAATACACTGAGGCCAATCAACCAATCAAATTGCATACCTTTGGGACGTGGGAATTGTTGTTACTGCAGATTAAATACTAACATTTCAAAGTTCAAAGAAAATTTATGGTCAAAGTATATACCACCTTAAGATACCTTTTCTTGAAGGC
This sequence comes from Mobula birostris, assembly GCF_030028105.1. Classification (NCBI taxonomy): domain Eukaryota; kingdom Metazoa; phylum Chordata; class Chondrichthyes; order Myliobatiformes; family Myliobatidae; genus Mobula; species Mobula birostris. The sequence goes on along the minus strand of NC_092383.1, from coordinate 93,647,507 downwards.
ATTTAAAGAAATACAATAGAATCTGTGAAAAATAATAGATAACAGAGACTAACAAACAACCAATGTGCAAAAAAAGACGAAGTGATTGAAAGAGCACAAGGATGTCAGCAGGACTTGAGGATCAGAGTTATTGTGAAAGGTGCAATAGGTTAGGACTGTGTTCCCTGGAGCATAACAGAATTCTTCTGGTAAGATGGCGGCGTGCTAGGACGCAGCAGCCACTCCAGGCCCGACTGAAGGTGTGATTGTTCGACCTTTACATCATTCTCACGATTGTGAGACACAGCTGGACACTGGGAAAATCAAGTACTGCAGGTCTAACCCCATCAGCGAGTTGCTCGATCACGATGAGGCAGGGCTTATTGCGTCCCGTTGTTGTGTTGTCGTCTGGAATTGCTGCGTACTCTGGTGCCGAGGCGGTGCGCGGTCCAGCAAGCGGAGCGAGTGACCGTCTCGGGCGTTTTTGCTGTGATCGCAAGACCCTGTTGGACATGGGTAATGTCGAATACAGTGAGTCTGGTTCATTGCTGATCCATTGGGTGGACTGGGTGGACTAAGCCCTCCTGCCGCGGGGTTGCCTGTCACAGCCGCGCAGGGAAGCTGATTTATTTACTGAGATACAGCGTGGAATAGGCCCTTCGAGTTGCACCGCCCAGCAATCTCCCGATTTAATCCTGGCCTAATCACTGGACAATTTACAATGACCAATTAACCTACCCACCGGTACGGCTTTGGACTGTGGGAGGAAACTGGAGCGCCCAGAAGAAACCCACGTGGTTACGGGGAGAATGTACCAAACTCCTCACAGGCAGTGGTGGGAAGATGCCACTTGAGGAGACACCAGAGGCGGTGTGAGAGAGAGCGCAGTGGCCTCTTGGCGTGCTGGAGTCTGTACTGGGTCGGGGACTGGAACCGGCTGTCTGTGCTGCCCTCCAGTGTTCGCTCGGTGGAAGAGCAAGCCGGACCAGGACAACACTGCACACACCATCAATCTGCAAGCCACACCACTTGGGAACTTGGACTATAAATACTTTATTGTTGCCAAACAATTGATACTAGAACGTACAATACCAATCATCGTATTTTTGTGTGACGGTATGTTTTCTGCTATCGTAACTATATGTGCTGTGTGCTGTTGGTCCCAGAGGAAGATGGTTTCCTTTGACTGTATTCATGTATAGTCATAGTGATACTTTATTGATCCCAAGGGAAATTGGGTTTCGTTACAGTTGCACCAACCAAGAATAGAGTATAAATATAGCAAAATAAAACCATAAATATTTAAATAGTAATATGTAACTTATGCCAGATGGAAATAAGTCCAGGACCAGCCTATTGGCTCAGGGTGTCTGACCCTCCAAGGGAGGAGTTGTAAAGTTTGATGGCCACAGGCAGGAACGACTTCCTATGACGCTCTGTGCTGCATCTCAGTGGAATGAGTCTCTGGCTGAATGTACTCCTGTGCCCACCCAGTACATTATGTAGTGGATGGGAGACATTGTCCAAGATGGCATGCAACTTAGACAGCATCCTCTTTTCAGACACCACCGTCAGAGAGTCCAGTTCCATCCCCACAACATCACTGGCCTTATGAATGAGTTTGTTGATTCTGTTGGTGTCTGCTACCCTCAGCCTGCTGCCCCAGCACACAACAGCAAACATGATAAATAAACTGGAATTTGAATTTGAATGAGGGGAGATTTGACAGAATTATACACAATTTAGAAGGGTATAGAAAATGACAGCAGGCTTTTTCCACTGAGGTTGAGTGAGACTAGAACTCATCATAGATTAGGAGTGAAAGGTGAATTAGTTAAGGGGAACATGAGGAGGAACCTGTTCACTCAGAGGGTGGTGAGAGCGTTGAACGAGCTGCCAGCAGTGGATGTGCGTCCATTTCAACATTAAAGAGAAATCTGGAGAGGTACATGGATGGGAAGGGAATAGAGGGCGACGGTCCAGGTGCGGGTCAATGGGACAAGGTAGAATAACAGATTGGCATGACCTAGATGAGCTGAGGGGCTTTTTGGTGCTGTAGCTCTATGTTAAACTATGCAAATAAAAAACATACTTTGAATATGAACTATAAATTCTTTGAAAATGGGTTTGTAGGTCGCAGAATCGGTTCACAGTAGTGGTGAGTGAAGTTATCCTTGCTGGTTCGGAGGCCTGATAGCTGTAGCATAACTGTTCCTGAACCTAGCGCTGTGAGACCCATGCTTCCCGTACCTCCTGCCCAATGGCAGCTGTGAGAAGACAGCTGTTTACATTATAAACTGGGACTGGCATTTGTGTTATCCTGATTTCCCACTTCCCCTCTCCATGCCCTCTTTGTCTGGGTTCACAATGCAACCACGAATGTCAAGAAATGTCAATCACGTGATCCACAGTTGGAGCAAATGCAAAGAACCTCACAGCTCATTTGTACTGGCGCATTAAACTCCAGTGAATTCTGGAAAAGCAAACTCCTTCAGTTGCCAAGGAAGCAGGAGAGAAATTAAACAGGCAATCGGGAGGGGTAAAAAAAAAGTCATAAAGTGCATTCCCCTCAAAAATCATTGGCAAGTTCCTGAACCCAGACCTCTGCGATTTCAAAAGACCATAAGATATAGGAGCAGAATTAAGCCATTCATCCTATAATGTCTGCTAGAACATTCCATCATGGCTGATTCATTATCCCTCTCAACCCCATTCTCCTGCCTTCTCCCCATAACCTTTGATGCCCTGACAAATCAAGAACCTAATCAAGGTCTGCTTTAAATATACCCAATGACTTGGCCTCCACAGCCGCCTGTGGTAATGAATTCCACAGATTCACCACCCTCTGGCTAAAGAAATTCCTCCTCATCTCCATTCTAAAGGGATGCCCTTGCATTTTGAGGCTGTGGCCTCTGGTCCTAGATTCCCCAACTAAAGGGAACACCTTCTGTTACACCATCATCGAACAGAGTGGATTTGACCTGAAACTCTACCTCGTCATTTCTCCACAGTTTCTGACTGACCTGCTGAGTATTTCCACAACTTTCTAACTTTATTTCCGATTTCTAGCATTTGGCCTCAGTCCAACGTCTAGGTGAAGATCTAAGATCACCAAGTGACACAGACGCAATTGAACTGCAGATAAACATGAGGATTTTCCCTCTGCATATGAAACCTCGACTTCCTCACTGAGAGACCACAATCAGAGCAAAACAGGAACCTCTCCTCCTCTTCACTGACCATCAGCTTGGGAGCACACCAGTACCGTGTGCTCGGCCCCCCGGCTCTGTCATCTCTATACCTGCAATTGCATAGCGAGGCAGGGCTCCGACACCATCTGTAACCACATTGAGGGCACCACCGTTGATGGGGAGGAGGAGGTGTGCAGGAGTGACTGAAGGTTGGCCAGCTGAGTGGTGCTTTAACAACATTGCCCTCAGTGTCAGCAGGGCCAAGGTCTTGATTGTGGACGTCAAGATAGGGAAGTCAGAAGAACACACACCAGTCCATGCTGACTGCTCAATAGGGGGAAGGGTAAGCAGCTCCAGGTCCCTGGCGGCAACATTTTTGAGGCATCACTGGAAGTTAGAGAAGTCAATGTTCATGCCATCAGGTTGGAGGCTACCCAAACAGAATATAAGGTGTTGTTCCTCCAACCTAAGTGTGGCCTTATCCCGACATTTGGGAATGGGAAGTGGAATTAAAATGGGTGCCTTGAAACCATTTGTTTTGGCCAGGTGGGGCTCATCAGCCGTGGTCGGCGGCTCATCTAGGAGAAGGAAAACTCAGATCTCAAACCTCTGCTGCCTTGCCCATGGGAAAGGCTTCAGGAGTACACCCCGAGGAAAAATCTGGAGCTGGAGTCTCTACATTGAGTTCCAACGCTGACTGGCAACTGTATCGGTCTCTGTCATTCCTTTGGCTTCATCAGGTGTGTGGAGAGGGGGAGCCTGCTACACTGGCAACAGCAGACATCCCACCTCTCCCGGAACTTCCGGGAATCTCCCGCATATTAATAGTGGCTCCCTGATGCCCGCAAATTATATACAATATCACGGAAATCAATTTTTTTGAGAGCGAGCGCGAGAAAAGCAAGAGAGAGCGCGAGAGCGACCACGAGAGAGAGAGAGAGAGAGCCAGCAAGGGAGAAAGCAAGCCAGAGTGCGAGAGCACGCCATGGCAGAGTGTTCTAAAAAATATATAAAACGTACGTCACCCCAGCCCACACTAAAGCGTACCCCTGCCTAATAGGGGTCAAAATAATGACAGTGTTGCTCGCTGCACTGTTTGCAACAGTGGCTTTTCGCTGCCCGTGGAGGGTTAAGACTGTAAAAGACATGTTGAGGTGAGTTTAACAGGTGTCATTCGTTCACTAGCAGAGCTAATGTTATTTAAACTAGCTGGCCAGCTGCTAAGGAGCTACTCTATTGCAGACATCCCACCTCTCCCGGAAGTCTCCCGCAAATTGATGGTGCTACCTCCCTGAAATGAGTTTTTGCAGGGTGGGATGTCTGCAACAGCCTGCTCAGTATAGTGCACTGCCCTGGGAGGCAACATCCATGCTCGACCCTGACTAATGGAGGGCCTCAAACTAGGTATAATATTTTAGCTCTATGTTAACCTATGTCATGTTTATAATGTAGTGTGGGATTCCTGCATAAAGTTAACTTTAATGCTATTTATATCCTGCATATTTATGCCTACAACACTAAACTTAAACCTGAAAAACCATTGATGAGGACTTAATCAACATTTTAGGAACAGCTTATTCCCCTCCACAATCAGATTTCTGAATGGACAATGAGCAGTACCTCTCTTTTTGCACTCACTTAATTTTTTAAATATATTTCTTATTACAATTTATACTACATTTTGGGTGGTAAGATGGAGATACATCCCTACTAAAGGAGATGCAAGGCACTCCTTCCCTCCGCTAGCCTGTAGTTCACCCTTGAGCAAGGTGTAGCACCTCCTTAGCGTCCTGATCAGGGCCATGTGAAGCCAAGGGATCAGGTGGTGGAAGGTCGTATGAGCAGCTGGTGCAGATCACAAGTCCTGGTTATGTGACAACTGACATCAGGCAGACATTCTCTGAGGAGTATTGATAATGGCTGGGGTCACCTGTCTTGTAAAGACACTGGCCAGAAGGCGGCAATGGCAAACCACTTCTGTAGAAAACTTTGCCAAGAACAATCATGGTCATGAGAAGACCATGATTGCCAACGTCATACGACGCTGCACGTAATAAATGAGTGTATTTTATGTATTACATTATACTGCTGCTCTGAAATTACGAATCTCACAGTGATAGTAATAATTCCCGATTCTGACTCTAAAAAGAGCTTCATTAGGGAGAGGGCAGCACTGATCAAGGACTGAGGGAATTGATGCCTGGAGCCAGAGGAAGTGGATGAAGTACACGGTAGCGTAGCGGTTAATGCAGCGCTATTACAGCAGGGGGCGCCAGAGTTTGGAGTTCAACCCTTTAAGGACTTTGTGTATCTTCCCAGCAGAATGTGTAGGTTTCCTCTGGATGCTCTGGTTTCCTCCCACAGTCCAAAGGCGTACTGGTTGGTAGGTTAATTTGTCATTATAAATTGTCCCATGACTAGGCTGAGGTTAAATCAGGGTCTGCTGCCAGCACGGCTCGCATGGCCTCTTCTGCGCCGCATCTCAAAATAAAATAAAGAAAAAATATAAATAAATAAACAAATAGCTTGCATCAGTGATTTTACCAAGGAGAAGGGCATGGAGGAAAGTGAAATCAGTATGGGGTATGCAGATATTTAGGCATGTTGCTAACAAGGAGGTGGAGGTGCTGGGTCTGATGAAGAACTTTAGGGTGATTAAGTCCCCAGGGCCTGATGGGACTCAGCCCGGGTTTTTACTTATTGAGCCTACAACTCACTAGCCCTAACTCGTACACCTTGTGGGATGTGAGAGGGAAACGGAACCATCCCAAGGAAACCTATATGGTTATGGGGTGAACATACAAACTACTCGAGGCAGTGGTGGAAGTTGGACCCTGATCACTGGCTCTGAAGCACGCTAACCGTTTCACCACTGTACCGCCCCAGAGAGAGGATCGCAGGGACCTTCTCCGAGATCTTTGTCTCCACTTTAGCCACAGACCAACTCCTAGATTCTACCGCCCATCCACACTCCAGACCAATGCTGACCAAACAACCTAATTGCACGTCTTCGGGTTGTGGGAGGGAACTACAGCCGGCTGAGGTGGAGTGATGGTGAGATAGTGGAAGGACAGGGAAGGAGGGATCCCACAAGGTCACAGTAAGCTTCATCTGTGGAGAATACAAAAGAAAAAATCCCATAATGTCACCTGGGCACATTCTCCCTGGTGTTCAGGCCAAGGTTTATTTCTCAACCATAAAGAAAACAAGTTATTACATATTACATTTGTAACCACACAGAGATTCAAACAAAAGGACATGAGTTGAGGGTTAAAGGGGAAAAGTTTAGGGGTAACACAAGGGGGAACTTCTTTACTTAGAGAGTGGTAGCTGTGTGGAACGAGCTTCCAGCAGAAGTGGTTGAGGCAGGTTCGATGTTGTCGTTTAAAGTTAAATTGGATAGATATATGGACAGGAAAGGAATGGAGGGTTATGGGCTGAGTGCAGGTCAGTGGGACTAGGTGAGAGTAAGAGTTTGGCACGGACTAGAAGGGCCGAGATGGCCTGCTTCCGTGTTGTAATTGTTATATGGTTATACAGAGAGGGTTCCATCAGTGAATTATACCAGCTTTCAGACTAATCTTGCAAGTAGTCCCCTTCCCTGTCCATTAATTCTCCCCATGTCTACCATCAGCATCTACAACTAGCATGGGCAAACAACTCACCAATTGGCATACTGTTGGGACGTGGGAGGGAATCAGACAGTAACAAATTTCATCCAGATGAAGGGTCTCAACCCGAAACGTCAACTGTCTATTTCCTTCCCACAGATGCTGCCTGACCCACGAAGTTCTTCAACCTTTTTGTAAGCTGCTCTGCATTTCAGCATCTGCAGCCTCTTGTGCCTGTAACTAACTTACCGGTTTCAAACAGGTAGATAATTCATTATGACCTTGATCAGTAACTCACCCTTTCCCTAAGACTCACAAAAAAAAATTGTACAGGCAGTCCCACTGAATCTGTCCTCAAAGTACATTTATTATCAAAGTGTGTATAGCATACACAACTTGAGATTTGTCTCCTCACAGGCAGCCACAGAACAAAGAAACCCAAATAGAGATCATTAAGCAAAGACCATCAAACACCCAATGTGCTTAAAAAGAAACAACTGGAGCTCACGGGCACAAAGCCGGTCATCGCCGCAGCCAATCCAGGAGCCCATTCATCGCAGGCCGCAGGCTCAGTTCAGCGCGGAGACGAGTAAACCGGACACTTCACAGTGAGGTGAACCGGCCCTGACCCGCTGACCCACAAACCGTTCACACATTTGAGCCACTGCTGGATTCGACGGAGGCAGTCTGACCTGCTGACTCGCCTCATTGCAACCATTAGGGAGGAGGCACACACTCAATGATTCTCCCCCTCCGCCATCAGATTCCGGAACAGTCTGTGAACACTACCTCACTGTTTTGCTCACTCGCGAACCAAGCGGGTACGACGGCTTCCCGAACTGGAATTGAAATTAGCTCATCATATTCAAACATAGGTGGAAATCTCATCTTGCAAGCTGCTCATACAGATCAGATTATTACAGGGTACGCTGAGGTAGAACAGAGTAAAACAACAACAGAATGCGGAATAAAGTGTAACAGCTACAGAGACAGTGTGGTGCAAGCTTATAACGAGGTAGATTGAGAGGTCGGGAGTCTACCTTATCATACTTGGGGGACATTCAAGCCTTATAACCTCTCTCCCCTTCTCCCTCTGTCTCTCTCATGAGATACGATGAAAAAATTGTCTTGCAAACTGTTCACACAGATCAAATCACTGAGGTAGAACAATAACCGCGCAGAATAAAGCATCACAGCTACGGAGAAAGTACAGCTCAGGTAAAGATGTACCGTGCAAGGTCATAACGAGGGAGATTGTAGGGTCAAGAGTCCATCCAATCACACTGGGTAACATTACGTAGCCCCCTGATAACGGGCTTGAATCTGTCCTTGAGCTTTGGGGCTTCTGTATCTTCTGCCTAACGGTGGAAGTGAGAGAATATCGGGGGTGGGCGGGGGTCTTTGATCATGCTGGATGCTTCACTAAGGTACAAGGGCCTCAGAACTCACCACCACCAGATTCAAGAACAGTTACTACCCCTCAAACCTCAGGCTCTTGAACAATAGGGGTTAACTACACTCATCTACTAAGTTCCCACAACCAAAGGTCTCACTTTGACTCTTTATCTCATTACCTCATGCTCCCATTATTTCTTGCTATTTATTTCTATTTGCACTTGCTCAGTTTGTTGTCTTCTGCACTCTGGTTGATCTTTCACTGATCCAGTTATAGTTACTGTTCTGTAGGCTTGCTGAATATGCCTGCAGGAAAATGAATCTCGGGGTTGTATATGGTGACACATGTGTACTTTGAGAAGTAGTGTACAGACAGAGACCGTGATGGACAGGGCTGGTTTCTCTGACGTGCAGCTGCTTGCGGTGATCGGCAGAGTGGTTGCCATACCGAACCATTATGTATCCGGATAGGATGCTTTCTTCGGTGCATCGATAAAAGTCGGTAAGAACCAAGAGGGATGTGTCAGATTTCTTTAGCCAGCTGAGGAAGTAGAGGCATGGGCGAGAGTTCATGGCTGTGACCTCAACATGGTTTCAGGGGATGGTGACATTCAATCGCAGGAGCTTGAGATGCCTTTGATTATCAGCCAGGTTTGCAAACAATTCCTCGTCTCCATTCAACAAGCAGATACCCTCACACTGCTGGGCTCCAGGAACGCCATCGTTTGAATTTCAATTTAATTCTGAATTTATTTAAATCTTACATCTGTCCCACAATGTGAGGGAGTAAAAATCTTCGTGTTATGACAAGGTACAGACTTGTGAATTTATAAGCCTAGTGGCTTGTGGACAGGCACTGTCCCATTGCCTGTTGGTCCTGGTTTTAATGCGGTGGTACTGTTTGCCAGACGGAAGCAGCTGAAACAGTTTATGATTGGGGTGACTGGTGTCCCCAATGATCTTCCAGGCCTTCTTTCTGCACCTGCTGCTGTAAATGTCCTCAATGGAGGAAAGTCCACAACCACAGATGATCTAGGCTATCCGTACCACTCCCAGCAGTGCCCAGCCATCAAGGTTGGCGCGGTTTCGATACCAGGCAGTGATACAGCCAGTCAGGATGCTCTAAATGGGGCTCCTGCAGAAGATCTTGAGGATTTGGGGGCTCATGCCGAACTTCTTTAGTCGCCTGAGGTGGAAGTGATGCTCTTGTGCTTTTTTTTGCCACACAGCCGGTGTGTACAGTCCAGGTGAGATCTTCAGTGATGTGTATATTGAGGAACTTGAAACTGCTCACCATCCTCACGGTAGGAGGAACAATTCTGAAGAGGAGATGGTTTGCTTAAGGCATCAAAATAATATCAACATGTATTCCCAAAATCCCTTCTCAATGCATTATGTAATTATTCCTTGAACAAACACCTCTACTGAAAAAAAGAGATTTAATGTTGTAACACTTCCCAGAAAGTATTCAGCACGGACAAAGATTGATGTCACTGGGGCCCCCCTGCACCTCCGTGGAGCCTCAGGGTGTGGAGATGTTGCTGGCTTCTCTCCCAACAGGAACCATCCCTCTCTTCTTGCCTGAAATTGCTGCCAAGCAGGGTGGGGCCCAGCATTAATTAGCAAGCACAAGGAAATTTTAAAAATCATTTCCCATTTTGCAGGCTCTCAATGGGATGTACAAAAATCAGAATTGTTGCTTACTTCCTCTTCTGGATGGACCTAGGCCAGTGACCAGACGTCAGAGGCGTGGGAGATGTACACACCAAAGGGGGAGGGTTGCTCGAGATCAACTCTTCTCCCCCCCCCCACCAGAACATCACCAGCCCACTGCACCCTTACTGACACAGTCAACCACTGGAAAACCAGGGAACACAGCTCACTCACCATCTTATCAATGACAACTGGTTATGTAGACACAAAGTTTAAAGTGCTAATCAGATTTAGGTTCACTTGTTTTATCACAGACACATCAAAACATGCGGTGAAATGTGCAGTTTGTGCTAAAAACTCAATTTATGAGCATGCAAGTGTCCCCACACATTCCCGCGTCCACGCAGAATACCCACAATGCTCGGCAGAACAACATCAACAAAAACAGCAACCGCCAAAAGAGGCCAGTTCTTACCCTCCTGCCCACCCACCCACCCAACCAGGCCACCAACCCCAGCACAGGCTGTCTCCGAGCCTCTAGTCCATGGCCTCAGACTCGTAGACATTAGCCTCCAACTTCACCCACCTCTGGCTATCGACCCCTGGACTCGCTGATAATGGTTTGATATCTGGGCCTAGACCCTAGGACTGCCCTCAAGTCATTTTCAACTCCTCCTATCATTCATACATACATATACGCTCCACCCTCGCCATTCCCAACATCCATTGCTCCCGCCAGGTTTACAAACTCGCTCTCCACTCCACGTTGACAAATACATTACTGTGGAAAAGCCTTGGGCACCCGAGCTGTATATACTGTATGTGCCCAGGACCTTTGCACAGGACCGTGTGACTGGGCAATTACTGGAAGTGGAGAAAGAGGGGAAGCTAATTTGCTGATCTTAAGAATGAACGCATGTACGTACTTCGGACTTCTGAAATCAATAATGGGATGGGAGCACATCCACTTGTGGGGTGCCTCTCAGTCGGACGCTCGTAACATGGGGAAGATCGGTATTTATTTACACAGTCATAAACAAGGCACTGAAGATGTAGGAATCTAGAGCAGAAAACCAAATTTGGAAGAACTCAACGGGGTTGAGCAGCATCTGAACTGGGGGTGGGGGAGTGATGGGAGAAGAAGCTATGGTACATTTCGTCAATCCTGATGCACGGTCTCGACTGGAAATGAGACCATTGCTTCACTTCTGTAGATGCTGCCTGACCAGCTGAAGGGGGTTCAGTGCTGGAGAGAAACAACAGTTCTAACTTACTGGGTGGTATGGGCCCAGCACCTACTTTACATGCAATCATAAGGAAAGTGTACCAGCCTCTTTACTTGAGTAAGGTTAAGCTTGTCACCAAACACTAACAAACAAATGATGTAGTTTGGAAAGTGCCCTCAATGTTGCATCACAGTCGGGGTGATACACAGGAGAGTAGGTTATAGAGATAACATCGAGTGCATATCCCACCCCACCAAGTATCTGCAGGAGGCGCTACCTCAGGTAGGTAGCATCCATCATCCAAGTCCCAAGCACTAAGGCCATGCCATCTTCTCACCATCGGGCAGGGGGTACAGAAGCCTGAAGCCCCACACCACCAGATCCAAGAACAGCGGCTTCCTTTCAACCACATTCCGTTCTTGAACCAACCAGCACAACCCCAATCCCCACCATATGGCAAATCGATAACCACTTTGCAATAAAATGGTCATTCTTTTCTTTGGCTCTAATTGTGCTCTTTCTCGTAAAGATCATGTATAATTTATATTTAATTTATACATTTTTTTGTAAATGCTGCTCGTACAGCATCAGGAAATGTATGGTCATGCACTTTGGTAGTAGAATGAAGGCATAGACTATTTTCCAAACAGGGAGAAAACTTCAATCAACACGCAACAAAGTTGCTGGTGAACGCAACAGGCCAGGCAGCATCTCTAGGAAGAGGTGCAGTCGACGTTTCAGGCCGAGACTCTTCGTCAGGACTAACTGAAGGAAGAGCTAGTAAGAGATTTGAAAGTGGGAGGGGGAGGGGGAGATCCAAAATGATAGGAGAAGACAGGAGGGGGAGGGATGGAGCCAAGAGCTGGGCAGGTGATTGGCAAAAGGGATATGAGAGGATCATGGGACAGGAGGTCCGGGGAGAAGGAAAAGAGGGGGGGGGGGAACCCAGAGGATGGGCAAGGGGTATAGTCAGAGGGACAGAGGGAGAAAAAGGAGAGTGACAGAAAGAATGTGTGTATATAAGTAAATAACGGATGGGGTACGAGGGGGAGGTGGGGCATTAGCGCAAGTTAGAGAAGTCGATGTTCATGCCATCAGGTTGGAGGCTACCCAGACGGAATATAAGGTGTTGTTCCTCCAACCTGAGTGTGGCTTCATCTTTACAGTAGAGGAGGCCGTGGATAGACATGTCAGAATGGGAATGGGACGTGGAATTAAAATGTGTGGCCACTGGAAGATCCTGCTTTCTCTCAGGAGGTGCAAAGGGACTTGGGAGTCCTCATGCAGGGTTCCCTAAAGGTTCACTTGTAAGTTAAGTCGGTGGTTAAGAAACCAAATGCAATGCTGGCACTCATTTTGAGAAGATTAGAATATAAGGGCAAGGATGTGATGCTGAGGCTTCATGGGGTATTGGCCAGACCACACCTAGAGTACTGTGAGCAGTTTCGCATCTCACATCTAAAAAAGAATGCGCTGGCATTGGACAGGGCCCACAGGAGGCTTACAAGAATTATTCTGGAAATGAAAGGGTGAGGAGTGTTTGACGGTTCTGAACCTGTACTCACTAGAATTTAGTGCGGAACTCACTGAGACCAAGGCCTAGATCGAGTGGACAGAGAGAGGACGTTTCCTATAGTGGGTGAGTCTAGGACCAGAGGGCACAGTCCCAGAATATAAAGATGTCACTTTAGAACAGAGATGAGGAGGAATTTCTTTAGCCAGAGGGTGGTGAATCTGTGGAATTCATTGCCACAGATCTGGTGGAGGCCCAATCATTGGGTATATTTAAAGCGGAGGTTGATAGTTTATTGATTAATGACCGTATCAAGCGTCATGGGGAGAAAACAGCAGAAAAAAGGTTGAGATGGAAAATAAATCAGCGGGGCAAACTTGACCGACCAAATAGCCTAGTTCTGCTCTTGTATCTCATGGTATTATATGCTGCTGGTGCATATGTAGGCTTATGTAGTGTACATGTAAGGTTCATCGACTCGACTGTGACCTGACCCACTCTGATCCTGAGAATCTCAGCACTTGATGTCCACATTTAAACATAGTCAAACCTGGGTTTTAAGCTTCTGTTTCTCCCAGGACAGGCCGTGGACACTGCCGCCCCCTTGTGGCCCTGACAGGTAGCGCAGCCCGACAAGCTGCAGCTCCAGCCACGCCGTTTGCACCCTGGTGCGTGGCACCACCTGCTGGCCGCTCACCAGGCCCGCAGCCCGGACCCACGCTGAGTTTGCAGTGAGTGGGCAGGCAGACCTGCAACCAAGCAGCGGTCCTCAACCACGAGCCAGAAACGCTGCTGATACCAAGATGCAGAAAGTAAGACGTGGAAAGAATGCTAGGAGAGTGGAAGGCCGATTATGTGAGAGATCCTGTCAACCTCTATTGCATCCTCAACGTTCTGAAGTATGATCGATGTAAACCATACACAACCCTGAGATTACCTTCTTGCAAGCACGAACAAAACAAAGAAAGACAAAAGAATCCATGATAAACTACACACAACATACCAACAAACATCTGATGTACGAAAGAGGGCAAATCGTGCAAAACGGTTAAAAAACTAATGATATTTGTTCATCGACGCCAATTAAAGTGTCGAGGAGGATTGAAGTCAACGAGGACGACAGCAGAAGGTGGGTGGGTGTTCAGCGCCATCTACCAGCGTGTGACCGGTCTCCCCCTCCCTCACCGCTCCCAGAGGAAGGTGCTGCCCGTGTCCAAATGGTCTCTCTCTCTCTCTCTCCCTCTCGCTCGACGCTGCCGGAGTCCTGGGTCTCGGGAAGGTTTAATCAACACGGTTTGCAGACTGGACTCTGTGCTTCACATTATGATGCGTTCCTGGTTTCCGATCACTCCTTTTGTTGCTAGTTTGTGTGACTTTGATCGGGGCAGCTTGCAGATGACGAACGACAGGGCACTAAATAGAACTGAACTGAGCTGAACTGAATATACCTGGACTCTTTCAATGACTTTGGTGGTCTGGTGTTTTATATTCTCTGCTTCTCACTCGTTTCTTTTTGTCATTTGCGCAATTTGTTCTTTTTTTGCGCACTGAGGGCTTGATGTTTTTCTTTGAACGGGTTCCATGGTTTTCTTTGTTTCATGGCTGTCTGTGGGAAGACAAATCTCAGGGCTGTATACTGCAGACCTACTTTGATAATAAATGTACTTTTAATCTTTGAAATAATTATTTACAGAGCATTTTTCATACAGATGTAATTCAAAGTGCTTTACAATGGGATAAAGTGCAAACATGAAAATAAAAGATGTTAGCTAAAAGCAAGGTTAAATGAATAGGTTTTGAACTGGAAGTTTAGAAGTGTCAACTTGTAGTATCCCTCATCAAAGTAGCTGGTGAACGCAGCAGGCCAGGCAGCATCTCTAGGAAGAGGTGCAGTCGACGTTTCAGGCCAAGACCTTTCGTCAGGATGAAGGGTCTCGGCCCGAAACGTCGACTGTACCTCTTCCTAGAGATGCTGCCTGGCCTGCTGCGTTCACCAGCAACTTTGATGTGTGTTGCTTGAATTTCCAGCATCTGCAGAACTCCTGTTGTTTGTAGTATCCCTTATAGTTTTAGGTACAAAGTTCCACAGTCCAGAAGTGTGGTTCAAAAAGACTGACCTGCCAATTATCTTTTGAGGAAGATTGTTTAAATTTAAGAGATGGCAGAAGAAGACGTGAGAGCTCGATCAGTATTGTAAAACGAAACTGTTTTTGTGATGTACTTCAGTCCCAGACTACTGAGAGCTTTTAAAACAAGAGACCTTTAAAATCAATCCTAGAAGATACAGGAGGCCAATGCCGCGTAACCTTTGACTCCCTTACTAATGTGCACAATATCACCTTGAGATTCATTTTCTTGCAGACGTTTACCGGAAAATGAAGAACTAGAATAGAATATACAAAAAAACTTCACATAAACAATGGCTGTGAGCAACCAATTTGCAAAAGATGACAAATTGTGCAAATAAAGAATAAATAATACTAAGGCTATGACCACACTGCACCGGATAATTTTGAAAACGAAGCTTTGATAGTAGTAACACAAAGGTGGTTCACCTATTTATCCGAGTACTTCTCTGACAATAGATGTGTAACAGCCTAATGTAACATTGTATGGAAACACAAGATAACACTGATGCAGACATGTTTTATACCTTTAACAAGGTGCTTTATTAATGTAACAGAGTTAGTCAGTTTTTCAATGTTCGTCGTCAGCCGGGTCATACTGTCCGTGAACTCCCTGTCAGTTGCCTCCATATGCTCCAGTATTTGTTTTTTTTAGTTTTAAGTCCTCCTGCGCGACAGCCAAGAGCAATTCCTTTTACATTTTTCTACTCTGTAACTGGACAAACGTGCACTGAAAGTATACCGTTTCCTCTTCGCTTGTTTTCTGTGTGTCCTGCGCGTGCCCAGTAGGAGGAGATTCGCCCAAATATCCGTGTTAGTGTGGACAGAGATATTTTGAAAAATGCTTAGTGTGGACACCTGTCGTTTTTACTCGAAACTGGGGTTTTCAAAATTATCCGGCATGGTGTGGACGTAGCCTAAGTACAGTCCTTGCAAGTGAGTCTGTAGGTTGAGGAATCTGTTGAGCTGAGGCGAGTGAAATTATCGACACTGGTTCCGGAGCCTGATGACTGTTCCCGAACCTGGTGGTATGGGACCCAAGGCTCCTGTCTGATGGCTGCGGCGAGAAGGGAGCAAGGCCTGGATGATGGCGGGCCTTTGATGACAAATGCTTCTTTCTCGTGGCAATGCTCCGTGTAAATGTGCTCAATGGTGGGGATGGCTTTGGCCGGGATGGACTTGGCTGCATTCTGAATACTCTCTGTAGACTTTTCTATCCCTGGGAATTGGTGTTTTCACTCTCTGCACTGTGCTCATCCCAGGCGGAGAACTCGCCAAGGAAGAAGCAGCAATCTCCACAAGTTAACTCCGAGTACCCGCCCGAGAGAAGCAGTGTCTCTCTCATTGTGGACTTCAGGAAAGGGAAGTCAGGAGAACCAGTCCTCATTGAGGGATCAACAGAGGAAAGGGTGAGCAGCTTCAAGTTCCAGGGTGTCAACATCTCTGATGAGCTGTCCTGCACCCAATACATGGATGCAATTACGAAGAAGGCAGCATGACAACGGCTCTGCTTTATCAGAGTTTGAGAAGATTGGGTACGTCACCAAAGACACCTGCAAATTTCTAGAAATGTACCATGGAGAGCATTCTAACTGGTTGCATCAACGTTCGGTATGGAGGGGCCACTGCACAGGATCTGAATAAAACTGCAGGGGGTTGCAACATCAGCCAACTCCACCATGGGCACCAGCCTGCCCAGCATCGAGGGCACTTTCAAGAGGCAATTTCTCAAAAAAAAAGATGGCATCCATCAAGGTTCCTGTCCATCCAGGACTCTTCTCATTACTACCATCAGAGAGATGGTACAGGAGCCTGAAGTCACCATTCAACATTTCAGGAACAGCTTCATCCCACCCCCACAACCATCACATCATCGAACAAATCGTGAACACTACCTCACTATTTTTGCTCTCTTTCAGCACTATGTATTTATTTTCATACAAATATTTGTAATTGTAGCTGACTGTAAATTTTTAATGTATTGTGCTGTACTGCAGCCACAAAACAACAAACATCACCAGCTGATGATAAACCTGGTTCACATTCTGATTCTCTGCTGTGCACACACAAAAAAATCGCCCCCTCCTCTCCCAGGGGCCATAGATCTAATTCCTGGTATTTACTCACTTTCTCTCTGTGGAAGCTTACGGATTTTGAGAGGATCTGATAGAGTCAACAACTGGTGTCATTTTCCCCGGGTCTGAGTATCCAATAGAAGAGGGCATGCATTTGAGATGGAAGGGAAAAAGTTCAGAAGATACACGCAGGACAGATTTGCTTGTTGTGCCTGGACTGCACTGCCAAGGGTGGTGGTAGATGTGGATATGACATTGTCACCTCAAAGGCTCTCAGTGCACAGGCAATGGGGGATATGGGCCTCATTCACAGATGGCGATACATCTCTACCAGAGGAGGTGTAAGATGCTCCTTCCCTCCGCTAGCCTGCAGGTCACCCTTGGGCAAGGTGTAGCACCTGCTTAGCCCCCCGATCAGGGTCACGTGAAGCCACGGGAGCAGGTGATGGATGGTTGTTTGAGCAGCTGGTGCAGATCACAAGTCCTGGTTCTGCGACCACTGACGCCAGGCAGACAATCTCTGAAGAGTATTGACAATGGCCGGGGTCACCCGTCTTGTAAAGACACTGCCCAGAAGAAGGCGATGGCGAACCACTTCTGTAGAAAAACTTGCCAACAATCATGGAAAGACCATGATCGCCCCCGTCATAGTCAGTCATAGTCATAGTCATAGTCATAGACATAGTCATAGTCAGTCATAGTCATAGACATAGACATAGTCATAGTCATAGACATAGTCATAGTCATAGTCAGTCATAGTCATAGACATAGACATAGTCATAGTCATAGTCAGTCATAGTCATAGACATAGACATAGTCATAGTCATAGTCATAGACATACTTTATTGATCCCGAGGGAAATTGGGTTTTGTTACAGTTGCACCAACCAAGGACAGCCCATAATGATGACAAGTCTCTACTACTTCTCTGGACAGGGAATTCCACAGATTCACTGCTCTCTGGGAACCTCCTCATCTCTATCCTAAATCTATTTTGGGTCTATGTCCCTGATAGTTCCCAGTCTCACCTACCAGCAGAAACAACTTTCCTGCCTCTATCCTACCTACTTCTTTTAGTTTTATACATTTCTATAAGATTCCCAATCATTTGTTCAGAATTCCAGTGAGTACAATCCCAGGCGACTTTGTCCCTGCTGATAGATTCATGTGGAGAGAGAATCCTGGGAAAACTTGACATTAAAGCCTCAACAGAGTGGGTGTGAAGATGATGTTTCCTATAGCGGGGGAGTCTAAAACCAGAGGGCACAGCTGCAGGATAGAGCGACGCCCTTTCAGAACAGAGGTGAGGGGGAGATGCTTTAGCCAGAGAGTGGTGAATCTGTGGAATTCATTGGCACAGGGAGCTGTGGAGGCCAAGTCACTGGGTATATTTAAGGTAGAGGTTGTTAGATTCTTGATTGATCAGGGCATGAAGGGATACGGGGAGATTGGGGCTGAGAGGGGAAATGGATCAGCCATGATGAAATGGTAGAACAGACCCGATGGGCCAAATGGCCTAATTCTGCTCCTATATTAAGTCACGCTTATTGTCATTTAAGTACATAGGTGTCTAATGAGACAATGGTTCTCCAAACAGGGTGTAAGCATTGCAGTATACATAACACACAGCAATTGATCAAAGAAAGTAAGGATGAAATCCACAGATGGATGACACACAAATAAACAAACTAAAGTGTATAAATTACAGAACGGATTAACCAGTGACACTCTGAATGCCATGCGGAGGAGAGTTCAGAAGCCTAATAGCCTGTGGTTTTATGGTCTAACGGTCTCTCCCATCTCTATCCGCTGTTCCACTCTCCACAGTTCCGACTACTCACACAGCTCCTGCCTGATTCACCAAAGTAAACAGCTGGAAAGTTCCGGGATCTGTCAACGATGATCCCACCACAGAAGTAATGTTCTCATACTTAAAAAAAAAATACAGCCTGCCCACGCCCCGGTACCACTATTCTTAGCCAGTGTTAATCCCACACTCCCCCCGGGACTTCCACACTGTTAAACTATGTTGAGACAAGCATGGTTAACTGAATGGACTTGTCACAACTGATCAGCGGGAGCTGTCAGCTCTAGGGAAATCCAGGCAGGGCAGTGGAGAGGGCCAGCCCAGCTGTACGAGCCTAGTCACTAATGGAGGTGTGTCCCGGGCGCCTACAGAGTCCCTCTCCCGCAACCTCACCCCACACACCCCCACCAACTCTCTTCTTCTGGGACCCTGTTTAATATGCTTCAGTTTCATACCTCCACACATTTCAGCAGGAGACTGCTCTGCCCATCAGGTTGGTGCTAGCTCACAGAGCAATCCAATTCCTCACTGCCCGTTTTCTGTGCCCCAGACTCTCCACAAGCCCGCTCACCCACACACTGGGGGGGGGGGGGATTTAGAGCGGCCAACTTACCTACCGACCGGCATGTCGTTGGGACGCGGGGAGAAACCAGGGGTGTAACGGTAATCATAACACTTTACAGCGCAGGTGATATATCGCCGCTGCCCGTAAGGGGTTTGTACATTCTCCCTGTGACCGCGCGGGTTTCCTCCCACAGTCCAAAGACGTACCGGTGGGTAGGTTAATTGGTCACTGTAAATTGTCCCGGGATTAGGCTAGGGTTAAATTGGGGGATTCCTGGGCATTGTGTCTGGAAGGGCCGGGAGTGCCTAGTGATGGCTCGTCATATGAAGAGCATTTAATGACCCTGGGCCTGTATTCACTAGAATGCAGAAGAAAGAGGCGTGACCTCATTGAAACCTATCGAATGGTGAAAGGCCTTGGTAGAGTGGATGTGGCGAGGATGCTTCCTATGGTAGGGGAGTCTAAGACCAAAGGACACAGCCTCAGAGAGAGGGGGACCCTTTTAGAATGGAGAGGAGGAGGAATTTCTTTAGCTAGAGAGTGGTAAATCCGTGGAATTCTTTGTCACAGGCTGCTCTGGAGGCCAAGTCTTTGTGTACATTTAAGGCAGAGGTTGATAGATTCTTGATTAGTCAGGCCATGAAGAGATACGGGGAGAAGGCAAGAGATTGGGGCTCAGAGGGAAAATTGGATCAGCCATGATGAAATAGCAGAGCAGACTCGATGGGCCAAATGGCCTAATTCTGCTCCTATGTCTTATGGCCTTATTCCATGTGATAGATTAGATAGATGGGATGGAAGACAGACGATAGATAGCTTAGATAGAAGATAGATGGGATAGGGGGATGATGGGGGGAATAGATAAATATGGGTTCAAATCCCACTGCTATCTGAAAGGGTTTGTACATTCTCCCTACGACTGCATGGATTATCTGATCAATTCTGAGTCTGCCTTCAGGCTGACAACCAATCTTCAATCCATGCTAACAAACTTCCCCTAATTACCGTGAACTTTTCTCAGCCCGTATGCCCGTTCCCTCTCTGTAAGATAAAACATTTTCTCACCTCTGACGAAAGACCTTGAACTTGAAATGTTAAATCTCAGCGGATCTCTCCTGGGCCCAACACCTTGCTGCAATTACAAGGAAGTCATGCTTACGACCCAACGTCATTTGGAGCTTGAGGAGATTTGATGTCGTGATCAAAGACCCTTGTAAATTTCTGTCAAGTGTGTGGTGGAGAGCATTCTGACTTGCTGCATCATAGCCTGGAAAGCAGGCTCCAAGGCCCAGGACTGCAAGAGGCTGCTGAGGGCTGTGGACTCGTGAGCTCAACCCTCCCCACCACCAAGGACATCCCCAAGGTGGCATCCCATGAAGGTGGCATCCATCGTAAGGACACTCACTATCCAGGACATACCCTCTTCTCATTACCGCCATCAGGGGAGGAGGCACAGGAGCCTGACAACTCACACACAACAATCAAAAATAGCTTCTTCCTGACAGCCGTCCGACTTCCGAGCAGTCCGTGAATCTATGAACACTATCTCGGCAATCCTTTTTTTGAAACAATTTAATTATTTTGTAATCTATAGTAATTTTGTCTTTGCTGTACTACTGCAAATTTACACCATATAAGCAAGCAGCAATCAACTTAATTCTGAACTTGGATTCTTTCCCAAACAGGCTGTGGAGTGTTTCCCACAATCGCTGTTACAACTATTGAGGAAAATTACAATCCCAGAGACACAGGAGACTGCAGCCGCTGGAATAGAAAGCAAACAACAATCTGCTGGAGCAACTCAGCAGATCCACAAGCCCATAGGAGCAGAAATAGACCAGTCAGCCCATTGAGTATGTTCCGTCATTCCATCATAACTGATTTATTACAACATTCTCCACCAAACCCGTAACCTGACGTTGGCACCGTACCACCTCCCCAGACCTCCCCATTCTCCTCCAAACCCGTAACCTGACCTTGGCACCGTACCACCTCCCCAGACCTCCCCATTCTCCTCCAAACCCATAACCTGACCTTGGCACCGTACCACCTCCCCAGACCTTGGCACCGTACCACCAGGCCAGACCACCCCATTCTCCTCCAAACCTGTAACCTGACCTTGGCACCGTACCACCTCCCCATTCTCCTCGAAACCCACAACCTGACTTTGGCACTATACCACGTCCCCAGACTACTGTTGCCTGTATCACAAGACAACAAGACCATAAGACACTGGAGCAGAATTAGGCCATTTGGCTCACCGAGTCAGCTCTGCCATTCCATCATGGCCGATTCATTATCCCTCTCAACCCTATTCTCCTGCCTTCGCCCCGAAACCTTTGATGTCCTGACAAATCAAGATCCTATCATCATCCACTTCAAATATACCCCATGACTTGGCCTCCACAGCTATTACACATTTCCATTTAATTTCTCTGTCCTACTGTAAACACCTGCAAGAAAATGAATGTCAGGCTAGTACATGACATATACGTACTTTTATAAAAAGTTTATCTTGCACTTCGAACAGCCGTCTTTGGCAATGAATTCCACGGATTCACCAACCTCTGGATCAAGGAATGCCTCCTCATCACTGTCCGAAAGGGATTCCCTTCTATTCTGCAGTGGACAATTGTCCTTCAATGCTTCACACCAGATGACAGGCCTCAACCCAAAACATTGACTCTCCATTCCCCTCTACAAATACTGCCTGACCTGCTGAGTTCCCCCAGCATTTTAATTTTCACTCCAAGTTATGATTCCATTCAGAACTCACACTCACTGAGGTGAACAAGAGATATTATCTTTTATTTTCTCATTTTTCAGGACCCGGAAGTTGTCGATATAATTTATTCTTCATCGCTGATGGCTTTCAAGAAGGGGCAAAATGTATTATATATACATTTTCATAAATTCTATCCTATTTCTTTATTTCCTTGAAAATGCCCACAAGAAAACAAATCTTAAGGTGGTGTATGGTACCATACACAGCACTATGCAAAACTCTTAGGCACATGTTAAGACTCTTGCTCAGTAATGTATTTTGTCAACGTGGAGTGGAGAGCAAGTTTGCAAATATGGCGGAAAAGATTTCGGGAATGGCAAGAGTGGGGTATGGGACAGGTGGCAGAGAAGGAGTGCCCAGGGTGGGGGTAGGCAGGGGTGTTGGTGGCAAGGGTGCAGACACACCCAACCCTGAGACACCAGACAAGGTCATTTGATTCCAAACAATTGGTTTATTGATCGTTACAGAGTGTCTCTCTGATGCTCCCTGCTCCCTCCCTTCTCTTTTTTCCCAAACATTATTCTGCTCTCCCTGCCCCCCTTCCCACTCTCAGTCCACAATGGAGACCCATATCAGAATCAGGATTATCATCACTCACTATGTCATGAAATTTGTTTCTTTTTGTGGCAGCAGTAAAGTGCAATTCACAAAATTACTACAACAGTGTGCAAGTCTTAGGTACATATATATGTGTGCCTAAGACTTTTACACAGTACTGTATATACTTTAATAAGAAAGTTACTTTGACTTTCCTGTGAAGGTTAACTCGCGGTACCGTAGCAGAGGGAAGTTCCGGGGCTCGAGCCCTGTGACAGTGAGGTACTTCCACGTCAGGTTGGTGTGTAAGCTGTCGAGAAGCCTGTAGGTGGAGCCGCTTGTCAACTTGCAGGTTCAGCCACGACTAACAATCATTCCGTTCTCCTTTACACTCGTGTGTGGAAGAATGGCAACAAACAATCGTGAATCTTGGTGGAACGGCGGGGCAGACTCAATGGGCCCAGTGGCCTAATTCTGCCCCTATGTCTTCTGGCTTGGGAGGTGCTGCTGCTGGAGCAGTCTGGGATCGTAACTGCGTTACCGGTGGTACACTCTGCAGCCGCTGTGCGCCAGCGGTAACTGCACAGTGCGGTGTGTGAGCTAGTGAGTCCTGGTCGGAATCGGGCTTTGTATCATTGGCATGTGTCGCAAAGTTTGTTGTGTTGTAGCAGCAGTACACTGCAATGCATAATAGTAATGAATATATATAAAAATAAATCAAATAAGCAGCGCAAAAAGAGAGGGAAAAATACCAAGGTAGTGTCCATGGGTACAATGTCCATTCAGAGATCTGATGGCGGAGGAGAAGGAGCTGTTCCTGAAATGTTGACAGTGTGTCTTCGGGCTCCTGTGCCTCCTCCTCTATAGGAGCAATGAGAAGAGGGTCATGTCCTGGGTGACGGGGGTCCTAACTGATGGATGCCTTTTGAAGGTGCTTTCAATGCTGGGGAGGCGAGTACCCATGAAGGAATTGACTAGGTTTACAACTCTCTGCAGCCTACTTCGATCCTGGGCAGTAGCCAAACCTTCCCCCCACCCCCACCCAGCCATACCAGACAGTGATGTGAGTAGTTAGAATGCTCTTCATGGTACATAGAAAACCTACAGCACAATACAGGCCTTCGGCCCACGATGCTGTTCCGAACATGTACTTACTTTAGAAATTACCTAGGGTTACCCATAGCCCTCTATTTATCTGAGCTCCATGTACTTATTCAGGAGTCTCTTAAAAGACCTTATCGTATCTGCCTCCACCATCGCCGGCAGTCCATTCCACGCACTCACCACACTCTACGTAAAAAACTTACCCCTGCCATCTCCTCTGTACCTACTTCCAAGCACCTTAAAACTGTGCCCTCTCATGCTAGCCATTTCAGCCCTGGGAAAAAGCCCCTCACTATCCACATGATCAATGCCTGTCATCATCTTGTACACCTCTATCAGGTCACCTCTCATCCTCCGTCGCTTCAAGGAGAAAAGGCCGAGTTCTCTCAACTTGTTTTCATAAGGCATGCTCCACAATCCAGGCAACATCCTTGTAAATCCCCTCTGCACCTTTTCTATAGTTTCCACATTCTTCCTGTAGTGAGGTGACCAGAACTGAGCACAGTATTCCAAGTGGGATCTGACCAGGGTCACATATAGCTGTAACATTGCCTCTCGGCTCTTAAATTCAATCCTGCGGTTGATGAAGGCCAATGCACCCTAACCACAGAGTCAACCTGCACAGCTGCTTTGAGTGTCCTATGGACTTGGACCCCAAGATCCCTCTGATCTTCCACACTGCCAAGAGTCTTACCATTAATACTATATCCTGCCAACATATTTGACCTATCAAAATGAAACACTTCACACTTATCTGGGTTGAACTCCATCTGCCACTTCTCAGGCCAGTTTTGCATCCTATCAATGTCACGCTGTAGAAATTTGCGAGTGTCTTTGGTGACGTACCAAATCTCCTCAAACTCCTAATGAAATAGGGCCGCTGGTGTACCTTCTATGTTTCTGAATTGATATGTTGGGCCCAAGATAGATCCTCAGAGATGCTGACACCCAGGAACCTGAAAGTGTTCACCCTTTCCACTTCTGACCCCTCGATGAGGACTGGAGTGTGTGTTCCCTCAACTTCCCCTTCCTGAAGTCCACAATCAGTTCCTCGGTCTTACTGATGTTGAGTGCCAGGTTGTTGCTGTGACATCACACAACCAGCTGATTTATCTCACTCCTGTTCGCCACCTCATTAGCATCTGAAATTCTGCCAACAAACAGTCGCGTCATCCGCAGATTGAAAGATGGCATTTGAGCTGTGCCGAGCCACACAATCGTGGGGGTAGAGAGCAGATCAGCAATCTAATCACACATCCTTGAAGTGCGTCAGTGTTGACTATCAGTGAAGTGGAAATGTTATTTTTGACCCGCACAGACTGTGGTCTCTCAGTGACGAAAGTCATGAATCCAGTTGCAGAGGGAGGTAGAGACACCCAGGTTCTGGAGATCATTGATTAGAACTGAGGGTGTGACTGTGTTGAACGCTAAGCTGTAATCAATAAACAGCAATCTGACACAGGTATTACTGTTGGACAGGTGATCCAAAGCAGAGTGGAGAAGCAGTGAGATTGCACCTGTAGACCTACTGTGGCGATAGGCTAATTGCAGTGGTCCCAATAGGCTTTGAGTCTAGTGCCTGGTATAGTGAACACTGGCCCATGAACATAGCAACCAGAGAGAAACGAGCTGCTAGAAAACACCAAAGATAAACCAATCTGAATGACAACTGTCCTCAAACACCTGTCCAAAGTTCCAAACAGATCACTGCTCAACAGAATTCCTTGAGAATTCCAGTGGGATAGCACAACACAATCGTGGCAGGGTTCCTGACTCACCTGAGCTGACAGGTGCAGCCTCAGTCCCAAGGTCATACAGAGACACCGTCTCTGAGAGAGAGAGCAAGAGAGAGACAGAGAAGTGGCATTTAAGCTGTGCCGAGCCACACAATCATGGAAGTAGAGAGCAGATCAGTGGGCAAATCACACATCCTTGAAATGCGTCAGCGTTGTCTCTGTGGGAGAGAGATAGAGACAGACAGACAGACAGGGACAGACAGATGAAGGGTCTCAACCCAAAGCATCAAGTTTATTCCTTTCCATAGAAGCTCCCTGACCTGCTGAATTCCTCCAGCATTTTGAGAGTGTTACTCTGGATTTCCAGCTTCTGCAGAATCTCTTGTGTCATTGTTGTAATCTGAGTAACATGTTCCCTTAAATAAAGGCGCCTGCCGGTTTTCCATTACAGGCACACACCAACACGCCAATATCCTGATACTCCTGCCTTTAAAGGCAGCTGCAGCCAAGACTTGTCTAGGTGAATCTGCCTAAGAGAACGACACTCTTCAGAAACAGAACTGGGCTTATTACCGCCGACATTCTTGGTGAAATGGCAGCAGTACAGTGCAAGGCATAAAATTCCTACAAAAATGGTGCAAAGCAGATTTAGGTTTATTTGTCACGTGTAACGTACAGTGAAATGCACTGTTTGCGACAAATCTGCAGGAATGCGGTCACTTTGATCACCCTAAATGTATCTCCTGTGAGGATACAATCAACAGAGGGCTGGGAAATGGAGGCTTCCCACAGGAACTCAAGTACAATCCTATCAGAACTAAACTTCCAAAAGTCCTTGAAAATGGTAAACCTCCTGGGTCCTAAATGGGAATCTGCAAACTCTGGCACAAGTTAGGCTGGTGGATACAATATCATTATTATTTATTACATTGTACCATGGCCTTTCAGGGGAGAGGACAGAGACCAGTTCACAGAAACAGGAGGGTTTCTCCCAGCAGTACAGGACCAGGTGGGTAACACAAAAGAAAATCAGAAGTACATAATAAAATTTCAACAAATTCAAAACGATAAATGCTGAAAATGCCAAGAAAAACCAGAAACAATCCAACACATCACAGAATCCTGTAGCAGTTTAACTCAATCTGATTACTTACACAGGCACAATCAAGTGGCAAACGTCATTCACCAAAATCTTGCTTTAAAATATTACTCATAAAAGACACCATAAATACAAGCCTGATCCAGTTTTAGAGTCAGGGTCCTACAATTATATTACAACTGATCCATTGTTACAGATAGGACAATCCATCATAACCGTCCAGGTATAATTTTACAGGATAAACAAGCAAGAGCAACTTACTTACTAGATATAGCCATTCCAAACATACGTAACTTACAGAAATTAAGTGAAAAATACCAGAAATATGCTGATTTAAAAGAGGAAATTGAAATACTTTTGAACATGAACAGGGTGTACATGGTCTTGATAGTAAAATCTACAACTGGTGTCATCTCAAAGTCACTACACAATAACATTAAACAATTAGGCTACACAGCAATATTTATGTAAATGCTAAGCACCACTGGAATAGCAGGAAAGCCCCTAGCAATCAAGAAATGAGTGTGCTTGGTTATGCCTGTTCCTTGGGTTTTATCAGCCTGAAAAAAAATAAACATTCAACAGTAACAACTTAGAGCACTTTTCATACAGGCGATGTAGCTCTTTCTAATGGGATAAAGTGCAAACATGAAAATAAAAGACAAGAAGATGTTAGTTAAAAGCAAGGTTTAATAAATAGGTTTTGAGCTGGTGTTTAAGTGTCAACTGAGCCTGCATCCCTTATAGTTTTACATATTGAATTCCACAGTTTAAGAGCGTAGTTTAAAAAAGCTGACCTGACAATTATCTTTTAAGGGAGACAGTTTAAATTTAAGTGACGGTGGAAGAAGGCCTGACAGTTTGAGCAGCATTATGAAATGAAAATGTTTCTATGACGTTGTCCAGTCCTAGACCATTGAGAGTTAAAAACAAGTAAGAGAACTTTAAAATCCGCTCTAAATGATACAGGAAGCCAATGCAGAGTAGTTAGGATGGGAGCGATATGTTCCCTAATCCTGGGTTTTGTTAACAGTACAGCATTCTGAATGAGTTGGAGTTTGTCAATAGATTGCTTTGGAAGGCCAGTGAAAAGTACATTGCAGTGATCTAGTCAATTCGATTTAAGGATGTGAATTAGTTTTTCTGCATCATTACGCGACAGGAACGGGCGTACCTTTGCAATATTTCTACATGTCGAAATGCAGCTCCGGCCACTTTCTTTACGCGGGGTTTAAAATTCAAATCTGAATCAAGGATAACACCCAGGCTAGTTATTTCTGATTTTACAAGGGCAGCCGAGTTCCCAAACCTCCCCTCAAAGGGCCCCACGATGCAATTCATCTAAGAAGCTTCCGAACATCCCAAAAATTTCTTCCTTATCTCCACGTGTAAATGCATCATGGAGAATTCAGAGAAGGCTTATTGGGATGAGAGCTGAGTTAGGGTTAGGCTTTAGGCTTTAGGCTTGTACTTCGTGGGCTTTAGGAGACTGAAGAGGGATTTGATTGAAACATATGACATGCCAAGGGCTTAGACTGGGCGGATGTGGGCAGGAAGTTTCCTTCTGCTGGAGAATATAGAACAAGGGGTCACAGTTTAAAAATAAGCGATCAGCTATTCAAGGAACTGAAGAGGTAAAAGTTTTTTTTTCTCTCTGAGTCTTTGGCACTCTCTCTCACACACACACACAGAGTTCAAAGTATATTTATTATCAAAGTACATATATACTACCCTGAGATTCATCTTCTTGCCGGCATTCACAGTAAGTACAAAGAAACACAATGGAATTGATGAGAAACCTCACACGACAAAGACGGACAAACTGTGCAATACAAAAGTAAATAATAATAAATAAACAAATATTGAGTTGTATTGAACTTAAAAGAGGGTCCCTAGTTTGTGGAATCTGCAGGGCGGTGGAAGCAGTCTTTGATTTTTTAAGGTTGAAGTTATTAGGTCCTTGATAACAAGGGGGTGAAAGGTTACAGTGGGGAGGAAGTGGTGAAGGGTCCAGTCAGCGTTTTGTTAACTGGTTTCAGAGGGGGGAGTTGGCCTGCGCCCATCTCTGAGAGGGTGTGCATATGCACCCAGCTCCCCCACCCCCACCACTCACATTGGCTTGTGGTTTCTTTATTTAAAAACTGCCTCAGGAATTAAAGTGCTGTTGCTCTGCCCCCACAGCCCAGACCACGAGGGAACTGGCCAGCACAGTCGGAACACAGGCAGCCACTAAAGAGTTAAATGTTGGTTTAAAATGAGTTTGTTAATGATGAGCTCATCGCAATATCAAGCTCTTTCCATGGACTGGAGTCTTGTTAAATGAAACTCTCAAAGGCAGCCAACAGCAAATATTGTTGGTGCTTATGTAATCTCTTCCTTCCTGTAAGATGCAGCTATTTAAGGAGGTGTTTGTCATTCCACATTGTGGCGGAGAGAGAGAAGGAGACAGGCAGCGGGACAGACAGAGAGAGAGGAAGAGAGAGCTAAAGAGTAAAAAGGAAGAGAAAGAAAGTGAGAAAAGATTCTGAGATGGGTCAATGGGCAGAGGTGTTGATCAGTCTAACAACTTGGGGGAAGTAACTTTCCGGTGGTCCTGGTGTGGATGCTACGTCACCCCTTCTCCAATGGGAGTGAGACAACCCCACCGCTGCAAGCAGAGGTAAAGATCAAATCACAGCCCATGGCCTCAAGCCCAACGAGCTGCCAATCAGCCTTCATCCCACGTGCCTCTTGACAGTTCAAGCTTGAGCTCTCAGGGCTGTTCACTCGCTGGACGGCCAAACAGGTGCGCATTTCCACAAACTGCTTCAAATGCCCGGGATGGAAAGAGGCTGCAAAGGGCTGTAAACTCTGCCAGTTCCAACACGGACACAACCCTCCCCACCATCTTCAAACGGTGATGCCTGAAGGAATGGAGACATCCATCATGAAGGACACTCACCATCACAAGACATGGCCACGTGGCCATAGAGTCATAGTCAAAGAAAAGTAAAGCACAGAAACAGGCCCTTTGGCCCATCTAGTCCATGCCATACCATTTAAACAACCTATTTCCGTCAACCTGCATTGGGGCCATAGCCCTTCACGACTCTACCATCCAAACTTCATTTCAACGCTGAAATCAAGCTCGCATGCACCACTTCGTTCCACCCTCTCACAACTCTCTGAGTGAAGTTTCCCCTCATGTTCCCCTTGAACTTTTCACCTTTCACTGTTAACCCATGACCTCTGGTTGTAGGCCCACCCAACCTCAATGGAAAAAGCCTGCTTGCATTATCTATACCCCTCATAATTTTGTATACTTCTATCAAATATTCACACAATCTTCTGCGTTCCAAGAAATAAAGTCCCAGCCTATTCAATCTTTCCATACATACTTCTCATTGCTACCACCAAGGAGGAGGTACAGGAACCTGAAGACACACAATGTCTTAGGAACAGCCTCTTCTGCTCCGCCATCAGCTTTCCAAATGGCCCATGAACACAGCCTCATTATTCCATCACATTGCACTATTTCCTAGTATATTTTTATGTCTTTACACGGTACCACTGCAGATTTCACACACATCAGTGATAGTAAACCGGACTGTGATACATAGAGACAGATGAGAGACTCCAACACTACCTGCTGCACGCTTTATCAATCCAGGGTCCATGGACCCTGCAATTAATGATATTGGTCTATGGTACAAAAAGGTTGGGAGCCCCTGGTCTAAATCCATCCATGCACCGCAGCCTGTGCACTCAGTCCCTGCTCTTGACCATAAGACCTTAAGTTAATGACTATCGCCCGGTAGCACTCACCTCTACGGTGATTAAATGATTTGAGAGGTTGGTCATGGCCAGAATCAACTTTTGCCTCAGCAAGGACCTGGACCCACTGCAATTTACCTATTGCCACAATAGGTCACAGCAGACACAATCCCAATGGCTCTTCACACAGCCTTAGATCACCAGGGAATACAAACACCTATGTCATGTTCATTGACCATAGCTCAGCAATTAACATCATCATTACCACAGTCCTGATAGATAAGTTACAGAACCTGGGCTTCTGTACCTCCCTCTTCAATTGGAACCTCAGCTTCCTAATCAGAAGACCACAATCTGTGCGGATTGGTGATGATATTTCCTACCTCGCTGATGATCAACACTGGCGCACCTCACGGGTGTGTGCTTGGCCCCACTGCTCTACCCCCTCAACTATGTGGCTAGGTATAGCTCAAATGCCATCTAAAAAATTGCTGATGATACAACTATCATTGGTAGAATCTCAGATGGAGCCAGATATACCAGCTAGTTGAGTGGTGTCACAGCAACAAGCTCACACTCAATGTCAGTAAGATGAAAGAGCTGATTGTAGACTTCAAGAAGGGCAAGACAAGGGAACACATACCAGTCCTCATAGAGGGATCAGAAGTGGTGAGAGTGAGCAGCTTCAAGTTCTAAGGTGTTAAGATCTCTGAGGATCTAACCTGGTCCCAACATATAGACGCAGCTATAAAGAAGGCAAGACACTGGCTACATTTCATAAGGAGTTTGAGGAGATTTGGTTTGTCACTTAAAACACTCAAAAATTTCTATAGATGTACTGTGGAGAGCATTCTGACAGGCTGCATCACTGTCTGGTATTGGGGGAGGGGGACGCTACTGCACAGGATCGAAATAAACTACAGAAAATTGTAAAATTAGTCTGCTCCATCTTGGGTACTAGCCTCCGTAGTATACAAGACACCTTCAAGGAATGGTGCCTCAGAAAGGCAATGTCCATTATTAAGGACCCCCAGCGCATGCCCTCTTCTCACTGTTACCATCAGGTGGGAGGTACAAAAGCCTGAAGGCACACACTCAGCGACTCAGGAACAGCTTCTTCCCCTCTGCCATCCAATTCCTGAATAGACATTGAACTCGACCACTACCTCACTTTTTTTCAAAACATATTATTTCTGTTTTGCACTATTTTTAAACTATTTACTATACATATATACTTACTGTAAGTGATCTACTTATTTATTTATTTCTGTTCTATATTATCGTGTATTGCATTGCACCGTTGCTGCTAAGTTAACAAATTTCATGCCACGTTCTGGTGATATTAAACCTCATTCTGATTTGGCCCACCATTTAGTCCACCATTTCACCATGGCTGATCCATTTTCCATCTCAGACTCAATCTCCTGCCTTCTCCCTGTATCCCTTCATGCCCTGACGATTCAAGAATCTGTCAACCTCAACCTTAAATCAATCCAATGACTTGGCCTCCATAGCTGCCTGTGGCAACAAATTCCACAGATTCACCACTCTCTGACTGAAGAAATTCCTCCTCGCCTCCATCATAAAAGGACAACCTTCTATTGTGAGGCTGTGCCTTCTGGTCTTAAGACTCCGCCACGATAGGAAACATCCTCTCCAAATCCACTCTGTCGGGACCTTCCCACATACAATAGATTTCAATGAGGTCACCCCTCATTCTTCTGAATTCCAGAGGGTACAGCCCAGAGCCATCAAACGCTCTTCCTATGACAAGGCAACCAATCCTGGAATCATTTTCGTGAACCTCCTCGAACGTTAGCACATCCTTTCCTCAGATGAGGGGCCCCCTTCTCGTTACGGCCATCGAGGAGGAGTACGGAATCAGAATCAGGTTTATTATCACCGGCATGTGATGTGAACGTTGTCCTGGACATCCATACCCGATGTTTTAGGGACAGGTTCTTCCCCTCCACCATCAGATTTCAGAATGGACAATGAACCCACGAACACTACCTCACTGTGTCTCTTTTACATTGTTTTTCTTTTAGTTGTAAAGTATAATAATTTTACGCATTGCTCTGTAACCGCGCTGTTGCCGCAAAGCAGCGGATTTCACAACTCCCTGCTCCTCAAGCTCTCCACTCCCAGCCAGCTCCCTCGGTCCCTCCCCCCACCTCATCAGGCTCCCCAGCAGCGGAGGGAGAGCAGGGACGTCGCGCCGGAGAGCTGGCATCAGGAGGGGTAGCTGCCCTGAGGAACAGGGGACCTGATGGAGGAGGAGGGGAGAACGCAAGGACAGGGTCATCGACCAGTAGGTGTTGGGGGGAGTGGGGGGGAAATGGTACGTAGACTGAGCTGCCGGGGGGAGTGGTAGGCACAGGCACTATGTTTAAAAGACATTTGGACAGGTACATTGTTAGGAAAGGTTTAGTGAGAGATGGGGCAAATGGAATTAATGTAGATAGACATCAAGATTCAAGATTGTTAATGTCATTTCCTGTACACAAATGTAAAGGAGAACAAAATAATTGCTACTCTGGATCCAATGTAGCACAAAAAAAAGCACGATAAAATAAACAACATAATAAAAAATAGCAAATATAAGTACATAAGATGGCTTACATACATAGTTGATTGTAAAGTGATAGACATAAAACATAGAATAGTACAGCACAGTACAGGCCCTTCAGCCCACAATGTTGTGCCGACCCTCAAACCCTGCCTCCCATGTAAGCCCCCACTTTAAATTTCTCCATATACCTGTCTAGTAGTCTCTTAAACTTCACTAGTGTATCTGCCTCCACTCTCTGAGTAAAAAACCTTCCTCTAATATCCCCCTTGAACTTCCCATCCCTTACCTTAAAGCCATGTCCTCTTGTATTGAGCAGTGGTGCCCTGCGGAAGAGGCGCTGGCTGTCCACTCTATCTATTCCTCTTATTATCTTGATGCTAGGCACAAGAGTGTCTGTACATAAGGTGACTCTGATAGGAAATGATAAAGTATCGTTGGTGGGAGTATAGGGGGTGGAGGTGTTGATCAGCCTTACTGCCTGGGGAGAGTAAGCGTTTCTTGGTCAGCATTGATGGGTTCAGCTGAAGGGCCCAGTTCAGTGTTGTACAAGTCTAATTCTATGAATCTCTATGTTTAGAATTAATTTGTTAAATGAGACCTTTCATGCTTTGGCATAGTGAATTACGTTTAAAAGAAATTTCGTCAGTTAAGTGGATGGGAAAGGTTTAGATCAGGGGCTCCAAGCCTTCTTTATGCCATAGACCAATACCTTTAAGCAAAGGACCCATGCACACCAGATTGGGAACCCCTGGTTTAGAAGAAGGAGCAAACACGGGCAAATGGAACCAGCTCAGGTGGGAAACTGGGTCAGCATGGACAGCCTGGGCCGAAGGGCCTGTTTCTTTGTCAGACAGGAAGTCTTGGCAGAGCACCAACAAATGGGCAGGCGTTGAACAGACAGCATGTTTCCTCATTGTTCAATCCATCAACACTGTCCTGAATCAACCTAATGGTCTTAATTATGACACGGCTCTCCAGAACAATAAGGGTTCTTCACCTCACAATCTACCTCATCATGATCTTGCATCTTACTGTCTACCTGCACTTCACTTACTCTGTCATTATACTTTATACTTTATTGTCGCCAAACAATTGGTACTAGAACGTACAATCATCACAGCGATATTTGAATCTGCGCTTCACACTCCCTGGATTACAAATATTAAATATTAAAAATAGTTAAAATTAGTAAATATTAAAAATTTAAATTATAAATCATAAATAGAAAATAGAAAAATGGGAAGTAAGGTAGTGCAAAAAAACCGAGAGGCAGGTCCGGATATTTGGAGGGTACGGCCCAGATCCAGGTCAGGATCCGTTCAGCAGTCTTATCACAGCTGTTCCCAAATCTGGCCGTACGAGTCTTCAAACTCCTGAGCCTTCTCCCGGAGGGAAGAGGGACAAAAAGTGCGTTGGCTGGGTGGGTCGTGCCCTTGATTATCCTGGCAGCACTGCTCCGACAGCGTGGGGTGTAAAATGAGTCCACGGACAGAAGATTGGTTTGTGTGATGTGCTGCACAGTGTTCATGATCTTCTGCAGCTTCTTCCGGTCTTGGACAGGACAACTTCCATACCAGGTTGTGATGCACTCTAGAAGAATGCTTTCTACGGTGCATCTATAAAAATTAGTGAGGGTTTTAGTGGACAGGCCAAATTTCTTTAGCTTTCTCAGGAAGTAAAGGCACTGGTGGGCCTTCTTGGCAGTGAACTCTGCTTGGTTGGACTAAGTCAGGTCATTTGTGATATCGATCCCAAGGAACTTAAAGCTTTTGACCTGTTCCACTTGCGCACCACCACTGTAAATTGGGTCGTGCAGTCCGCTACTCCTTCTGAAGTCAACAACCAATTCCTTCGCCTTGCTGACGTTGAGGGATAGGTTATTGTCTTCGCACCATGCCACCAGGTTCTTAATTTCCTCTCTGTACTCAAACTCATTATTACCCAACATATGGCCTACAATTGTTGTGTCATCAGCAAACTTAGATATTGAGTTTGATGGAAACTTGGCTACGCAATCATGGGTGTACAGTGAGTACAGCAGGGGGCTGAGTACACAGCCTTGTGGGGCACCGGTGCTCAGAGTGATTGTAGAGGAGAGCTTGTCCCTTATTTTTACAGCCTGGGTCCTGTCTGTGAGGAAGTTGAAGATCCAGCTGCAGACCTGAGTGCTAAGGCCCAGGTTCTGGAGCTTAGGAATCAGTTACAACACTTTAGTCTGTATTGTTAGAATCAGATTTAATGTTACCGCTGTATGTCATGAAATTTATTATGCGACAGCACATAATAATACATATTAGAAACTGGAAATTACAGGAAGTATACATATATTTTTTTTTAAGTAAAATAAGTAGGGCTAAAAGGAAAAACAAGAGAGAGGTAGTGTTCATGGGTTCAATGTCTATTCGGAAATCTGATGGCAGAGGGGAAAAAGCTGTTCCTGAATTGTTATAGCTTTCACCTTGAACTAGCTCAATACACTGTGCAATGATTTGAACTGTATAAACAAGATCTTCACTGTATCCTGGTGCTTGTGACAATAATAAACCAATTGCAATATATTACTGATTTAAAGTGTTTCAGTGTAACTGGGTCTAATGGAGCTAACTTCCTGGTCTACTGGTGAGTCAATTGCCTCACGAATCAACCCAACAGCAGGATTGATGGAGCCAAGATCTCAATGAGCCTCCTTTGTGGGTTTGTGCCAACCAGCAATTTGTGGGAGTCCGAGAGTACTGTGACGAATGGAGAAATGATTTTATCCAGAGACTGGCACTGACAGACCTCAGAATACGTCTTGCTCTGACTAACCGATGCAGGAACGGACTCTTGCCACACTGGAACCAAGGCGAGTCGAGGTCGAGCCCAAGCCAAGGTGGACACCCACCCCTGGTGACATCATTGGCTTTTCCCCTACAAATGTCGGGCTCCTGAACAAGCATGGATAACTCCACTCACATCCACTCTGGTTGTGTCGAGTGATCAGGCCAATGGACTTTCTTTCAAGGCCACTGTAACCCATGTTCTCAGTATAATTTATTGACTTTTTCTATTTGCATGGTTTGTCATCTGTTACGTATAGGATGTTGTCAGTCTTTGTGTGCAGTTTCTCATCAATTCTCTTTTTTTTCGTTCTACTATGAATGCCTACAAAAATAAATCTCAAAGTTGTACATCGTGACATATACGTATTTTGATAATGAACTTAATTTGAACGTTGAAGTGATGGATGCAACCCAGTCCATCACAGGCAAAGCTCTCTCCGCCTTTGAACGCGTCTGCAAGGAGCATCGTCACAAGGAAGCAGCCACGATCAAAGACCCTCACTATGCACACTCACACCTCCCCTGAGTGAAGGGGTTCCAGCTGCGCTGGACTGTCTGCTTGGCCCAAAAGGCTGCCTAAAGCACGAGGCAAGACCATAAGACGTGCGAGCAGAATTAGGCCGTTTGGCCCATCGAGTCTGCTCCAGCATTCCACCGCGGCTGATTTATCATCCCTCTCAACCCCATTCTCCTGTCTTCTCCCCGTAACCCTTGATGTCCTGACTAATCAGGAACCTATCAACCTCGGCTTTAAATAAACCCGACTTGGCCTCCATAGACGGCTGTGGCAAAGAATTCCACAGGTTCACCATGTTCTGGCTGAAGAGCAAGTGGGTCCCTTCTGAAGTAGATCCATTTCAGATTGTGGCCCGGGTGAAGAATTGGCTGGGGGGACTGCACCATACACACTGGCGATTTGGTTTACCCTTTGAGAATGATTCTAAGTACAAACAGCCACCTCAGGCTGCGGTGAGGTTTGGGAACATTCCTTGTGTTAACGGTGATCCATTGTGACCAGCGGTGCCCCCAGTCAGCAGCACAGGGTGGTTCAGAACCCTTCAAGAGCAGTCAGGCTCCTAAACAAAATGGGACAACTACACACTCACTTGCCCATCCATTGAGACGTTCACACAACCAAAAATCTCACTTTAAGGACCCTTTACCTCATTATCGCATGTTCTTGTTATTTATTGCTATTTACTGATATTGGCATCTGCACTCTGGTTGATCTTTCATTGATCCTGTTATCGTTGCTATTCTATCGATTTGCTGAGTATGCCCGCAGGAAAATGATCTCAGGGTTGTATATGGTGACAGATAGGCACTTTAATTTACTTTGAACCTTGAACCTTCCGCTTTAATACAGCTGGAGTTCAGAATTCCTCCACCTCGACTCATGGCAGACAGTTTATGGGCAGAGGTTTGTAATGTCTCATTGATGATCTTCCTACAAGTCTGACCCTCTCTTCTCCAGCCCTCCCCCCAACAGCTTCAACCTGCAAAGACTTTCCTTTCGTTTCTTCATTATTGGGAAGTTTTTGACTACTGTCTGCTCCAATATACATATGGCAATTAACGCTAATCTATTTTTTCCAAATGACACATCTGCACAGCTGTTCCACAATGCCCTGCCATTTGTATGAAAATTCCCAAGGCCCCACTAACAGAAAAAGCGTCTCACTCTCCTATCTTAATGAGGCAATTAGTCAGTCTCTGTTGTACCAGGAATCTAATTAAACGGAAATAAAAGAAAAATTAACACAAGGGACAAACACTGCATTACCAATAATGTTAGTAGCCATATGAAGGCCTGGATCACAATGCCAGCTCTCTGTGTGTCTCAGGAAGTAACTCTGAGCTTCGCAGTGTGGAAGTACTCCAGTGAGCAGATGGCTGGGCAAACAGTGCTTTTGTAACAGGAACAGCAATAGGAAATGAATCAGCAAACGCATGCAATCTCAGGTGAAAGGTTTGCGCACCCAGCACCAGCTGCGGGAGGTGGAGGGGACCAGGGGATGGGCGGAGAACTTCGGGCTTACTGGCGGGGCTAGAAAGTTGGAGGAGAGAGCCACCGAGAGGATGAGGAGCTTTAAATCGGAGTGAAGTTACCAACAGGGGCCAGCGGAGGTCAGTGACAAGTAGTAGGCCCTTGCAGGCTCGATGGACCAAGTGGCCAAATTCTACTTCATGGCACTGAGAGCACTGCAACACTTGTACAATAAAGATTAAAGATTAGCTTTATCTGGCATATATTTACTTATTGAGATACAGCGTGGCACCCAGTCATCCTGCAATTTAATCCTAGCCTAATCGCGGCACAATTTACCTACCAACTGGTACATCTTTGATCTGTGGGTGGAAACCCGCACGGTCACGGGAAGAACATACACGCTCCTTACAGGCAGTGGCAGGAATTGAACCTGGCTCGCTTACGAGTACTGTAAAGTGCTTTGCTAACCACTACGCTATCGTACCGCCCTAAACACATACAGCGAAACATCAAAATGTACAGTGAAATGTGTCGCTTGCATCGACAAACGATACAGCCAGAGGATGAGCTGGAGGGACGAAGGGAACCTGCAAGTGTTGCTACACTTTCAGCACCCACATAGCAACCCTCAATTTACTAACCCGGATGTCTTTGGCACGTGGGAGGAAACCAGAGCACCCAGAGGAAATCCATACAGACATGTGAGAATGCATAAATTTCTTTAAGACTGCGGCGGGAATTGAACCCTGAACCGTAAAGCACTACGCTACCATACTGCCCCACTCTCGGTCTACATCATCGCAGCCCTTACACTTTTTTTGTCTACCTGCACTTCACTGCCTCCGTATTTACATATAGGCATCCGTTAGTCTCGCGACACCATGGATTTGCGCCTTGGAAGGTTTCCAGGGCACAGGCCTGGGCAAGGTTGTATGGAAGACTGGCAGTTGCCTATGCTGCAAGTCTCCCCTCTCCACACCACCGATCGTTGTCCAAGGGAAGGGCATTAGGCCCTATACAGCTTGGCACCGGTGTCGTCACAGAGCATTGTGTGGCTAAGTGCCTTGCTCAAGGACACACACGCTGCCTCAGCTGAGGCTCGAACTAACGATCTGCAGATCACTAGACGAATGCCTTAACCACTTGGCGCTAACTGTAACACTATATTGAGCATTCTATCTACCCTTTCCTCCTAGAGGGCCACAACCTTGTCGTAGGGTTTGGAGGCTTGCGTGCTTCAATGAACCAGAGGGCTATGTTGGCTGGAGTCAGGGCTTTGTGCTTTGGCTCTTGGTAGGGACACCCAGGCCAAACAGGTCAAAGGGCAAAGTCCAGACCAAAAGAGTGGCTCCACCAGTCCTCCCGGTTCGAGGGTTCAGCTCAGGGCTAACAACCCCGACTGGACAAACAAAACGGTTACAGAAACAGCAATGATGAATCCTTCCACATCTGAGTGTGACAGTATTCCTGAGTCTCCATCCGGAACTTCATTATTTATTTCCATGCAGCGTGCAGTAGGCCCTTCCAGGCCCTCGAGCCACGTCACCCTGCAATTCCCCCGATTTAACCTGACCCTAATCACAGGACAAGTTACATTGACCAATTAACCTGCAAACCGGTGCGTCTTTGGACTGTGGGAGGAAACCGGGGCACCCGGAGGAAACCCACGTGGTCACAGGGAGAACATACAAATTCCTTACAGACAGTGACAGGAACTGAACCCACGTCAACAATACTGTAAGGCGCGGTGCTACTGTACCACCTAGTATAACTGACAGTGGTGAAAATTGAGAGGAAGCTACTGACACAAGGAAGGAAGCCCTGAACACCACCAGAGATGGAGGACCTTCATTGCTGCCCTAAATGCCAGTAGTGTAACAGACAACTTAATTATCTACCCTTGGGACCAAACCGATGGACTTCGTATGGATGATATATAGACAAAACTTTTCACCATATCTCAGTACATGTGGCAAAAATAATTCACATACCCTCAGCATTTTGCATTGGAACTCTTTCGACCACAGATTGAGAGAGTGGCCCAGCAGAACAGTTGTACATGACAGAGACATCATGTCAAACAACACAGAAACAGGCCCTTCAGCCCACCAGTTGGTTCTGACCATCATTTACACTAATCCCACTCTAATCTATTTTCACCCATGTTCCCACCATCTCTCCCCCTAGGGTAGAGGTGAATGGGAATTTACTGCAATTTATTAGCTTACCAGCCCTTGACTGTGTTCAGTTCTGGTCGCCTCATTGCAGGAAGATATGTGGAAGCTTTCGAGAGGGTGCAGAGGAGATTTACCAGGCTACACTCACAACACGCTGGAGGAACTCAGCAGGTCGGGCAGCATCCGTGGAAAAGATCGGTCGACGTTTCAGGCTGGAACCCTTCGTCAGGACAAAGGGTTCCAGCCCGAAACGTCGACCGATCTTTTCCATGGATGCTGCCCGACCTGCTGAGCTCCCCCAGCGTGTTGTGAGTGTTGCTTTGACCCCAGTGTTTAAGATTTACCAGGCTGCTGCCTGGATTAGAAATTTACAAGACGATTAGAGGCATAGGTCGACTGGACAGCCAGAGACTTCTTCCAGGGCGGAAATGGCAAATACCATTTGAGGGGGCATAATTCTAAGGTGATTGAAGGAAAGTACAAAAGGTTGTGTTTTTTTTACACACAGAGAGTGATGGGGGCTTGGAACACACTGCTGGGGGTAGCGGTAGAGACAGATACATTAGGGATAGTTCAGACACATGGTTTTAAAAAGCTTTGACCAAATGGATCACTTTACAAGGGGGTGGGCTTTGTATTTCTTGATCTGACTGCGTTGTTTCTTTTAAAGTTTGTCTGTAATTGACGTGCAAGTTATCGTTTCTCTGTGAACGGTGTTTATATGATGCTCTGTGCCTGTGATGCCGTCACATGCAAGTTTCTCATCGTACCTGTGCAAGTGACAATAAACTCAAGTTCGACAACATCACAGGGAATATCGGTTGGTCCAACTGGGGACAAGCTGGTTAATTAATTAGATTTAATCAATCAGGTGGGTTTCACCTGCAACAGAGCAAATATTCTCAGCGGATGCCTCACAGCCAGGACCGCGTCAGCAGGCAATCAAACCAGAACGACATCAAGGCAAAATACATTCAGAATCCTTCCCAGTGGAGTTAAAATTGGAACATGGAGCATTCAGTGAGCAGGCCTGGTAGGACTTTGTCAAACTTGGATCCAATAGTCAGAGAGCAGGGCAATATAGAAACCAGGCACCCTGGCCCACCCAGCCCATGCCAAACTGACCTTCTGCCTGGCTCCATCTACCTGCATCTGGACCCTATCCCCCCAAGCTCCCCAGCAATCCTCTGTGTACATGGAACAGTACAGTACAATTAAAGCCATTCAACCCACAACAATATAACAACCTTCAAACCTACTCAAAGATCAATCTAACCCGTCCCTCCCAGTTTTCTTTCAGCCAGGTGCCCATCTAGGAATCTCTTTAAGCTCCCCAATGTACCTGTGTCTACTGCCACCCCCGGAAGCATTTTCCATGCCATTCTCTATGCAAATAAACCTACCTTTGACATCCCCTCTATACTTTCCTCCAATCACCTTAAAATTATGTCCTCTTGTATTAGGCACTGCCACCCTGGGGGGGGGGGGGGGGGGAGAAAAAGGCACTGGCTGTTCACTCTACTCCATCATCTTACACACCTCTATTAAGTCACCTCTCATCCTTCCCTCCAAAGAGAAAAAAAATCTTAGTGCTCTCAACCTGTTCTTATAAGATATGCTCTCTAATGCAGGCAGCATCATGGTAAATCTCCTCTGTATCCTCTCTAAAACTTTCCATATCTTTCCTGTGAGGTGACCCAAACTGAACACGATACTCCAAGTGTGGTCTAACCGGAGTTTTATAGAGCTGCAACATTACCTCACCGCTCCAGATATAATGGATAGGAGTACCTGTCAAAGTATCTCTTAAACATCAAGTCATGTTCCCTGCTCGCTGCTGCCATCAGGAAGATGGTACAGGAGCCTCAGGACTCACACCACCAGGTTCTGGAACAGTTACTACCCCTCAACCATCAGGCTCTTGAACCAAAGGGGATAACTCCACTTGCCCCATCAAAATGTCCCACCACCTATGGACTCTTCGTCTCATTGCTTATTTATTAATCAAACTTATTTATTTTTGTATTTGCAGTTTGTCGTCTTTTGCACAAGTTTATTTATGGCCACATTTATTTATTTATTTGGGATACAGCGAGGAAGAGGCCCAGCCATCCGCGATTTATTTCTAGCCCAATCACAGGCACTTTACAATGACCAATTAACCTACCAACTGGCAGGTCTTTGGACTGTGGGAGGAAACCCATGTGGTCACAGGGAGAATATAAAAACTTCTTACAGACAGTGACGGGAATTGACCCTGGGTTGCTGGCATTGGAAACCACTGTGCTAACCACTACACTACTGTGTTGGTGCGGTCTTTCATTGATTCTATTATGGTTATTATTCTATTATGGATTTATTGAGTATGCCTGCAAGAAAATGGACCTCCGGGTTTTATATAGTAACATTTATGTACTTTGATAATAAACTTACTTTGAATTTTTGAAGTTAGAATATTCTCCACTTCCAATGGCAGCTCGTTCCACTCTCTCAGTACCCTCTGAGTGAAGAAGCTCCCCCTCAGATTCCCTTTGAATATTTCACCTTTCACCCCGAACTTACAACCTCAAGTTCTAGTCTCACCCACCCAGTACTGCCACATTGATGTGTCAAACCCCTACACCCATCCAATAACAGTGAGTAAAATCTCCCAGCTTCACCCCACCTTCAGCTGCGTGATAGATGTTTACATCTCCAGCACTACACTCTGCGTCACTCACACCCCAGATGCTGCTCTCAAACCCACGCACGCCACGAGCTGCTCAATGAAACACATCTCAGTGACCTCAAGTCATCACAACCATTCCCACACACTTAACAAAACTCTGACCTGTGTGTCAGAGCTGGCTAAAGGCTCAGAAATCGCCCCAAAATAGAACGGCTTGTGGTTTCATTAAATGAAAGGACATACAGTATCACTAACAGCTCGTGGAAGTAATTAGTTTGAGGTTTATTCATGAGAAAGTGAAACAGTTCTACATCGGATATGTAATTGGAGTGGGAAAGAATTTGCACAATTAAAACCCAAGTTACCCCAATGAGGTTTTAAAATGTTCACTTATTATTCTCAATAGTTTTACCAAAAAGTTCCAGTGAAATCCTGACCTAGACTATAATTATAGTCCAGCCCATCACGATTAAAGGACTCCTAGCTGTTGAGAACATCTATATGAAACAGTCGCAGGGAAGCTGAATCTATCATCAGGGACCCCCACTGTAAACGTAACTTTGCTGGATCAAATAACGACAGCACAAAAAGATCGTTACTTATCTTTCCACCCGTTTATTTCTTCGAGCTCAGCCGGCGAGTGAACTTGGCCCTGACATCAGGGAGAGAACCTTTCTCATCTCTTCGGCGGTTCTACAAGTCCACTGCCCGATGTCAGAAGTTATAAGGCCACCAATACAAAAGAATAATCAGTTTGATAACCATTCCGGCCAAGTCAATGGACTATTGATACAGAGAACAATCAGTTTGATAACTATTCCGGTCAAGTCAATGGACTGTTGATACAAAAGTACAATCAATTTGTTAGACACTCCAGCCACCTTAATTAAAGAAAAGAATGTCCTACCTGGTTTGCTGGAGCCACAACTTAATTACAAAGATAAGAACATCCATCAT
This sequence comes from Mobula birostris, assembly GCF_030028105.1. Taxonomy (NCBI): domain Eukaryota; kingdom Metazoa; phylum Chordata; class Chondrichthyes; order Myliobatiformes; family Myliobatidae; genus Mobula; species Mobula birostris. Next base: position 93,604,167 of record NC_092383.1, on the reverse strand, counting down.
TAATTAAGAAAGGAATGTTCTGTCTAATTTCCACATCAGGTGCTGCTTTTTGTCAAAATCAAAAGGTGTGAAAAGCCCAGAGACATCTGATGTGGATCTGGGCAAACTTTAATCATCTTGCTCCAAAGAAGGCAGCTGTGAGACATTATTCAAACACACTGCAGTCACAGACATAGTCAGTACTGAATCCATTGTTTACAGGGATCCCCCATTCCCTTAAACTTTATCACCACCATCCAGGACATGCTCTCTTCTCGCTGGTGCCATCAGGACTCACACCACCGGGTCCAGGAACAGTTATTACCCCTCAACCATCAACTCCTGAACCAACTTCCCTCAACTTCCTTTGCCCAATCATTGAAATATTCCCACAACCAATGACGCAGAGAGCGGGGGCAGGTGTGTAGAGAGAGCTGGGGGTGAGAGAGAGAGTGAGAGTGAGAGAGAGTGTAAGTGAAAGTGAATAGAGAAATTCAACACCCTAGCTGAGATGCTATGGTGGAGCAAGGAGTGAGACTCAGGCTGGAGACCCCACCACCGGGTTCAGGAACACTTATTACCATTCAACCATCAGACTCTTGGATTACCATGCGTAACCACACTCATGTCAACTCTGAATGGATTCGACAATCTATTGACTCAATTCGATGACTCTACAACTCACATTCTTGATATTTATTCATTACTATTTTGTTTTTTTAAATCTTTTGCACATGGGTTGTTTGTCCATCTGTCTATGAGCAATTTACCATTGATTCTATTGTGCTTCTTTGTATTTACTGTGAATGCCCACAAGAAAACAAATCTCAGGGATTTGGCAATGTACTTCATGTACTTTGTAAATTTAAGTTTAGCTTTAAGTACACAATTACTTCTACATCTTCTTCTCCATCACTTCACTAACCTCCTCCTGTGACTGTCAAGCATTCATGCCCCTCTCTTAAACAACATCAACTGCCTGTGTCTTCAAATGGACGATCTTAGTCTCCATCCTATCACAGACATTCCCTCTGTCCTCTCTATCAACCCTACCCTCTTGCACGTTCAAGTGTGCTTATCGTCTGACTGCTGAATCCTGATGCTTTAGTGATCCAAAGGCTTAAAATTTGTGTCTTATTATTGTTTTATTAAGTGTTAAAAAAGTGAAAAATGAACCAGACACATGCTAAGAGAACAAAGAAAAGCAAAGAAAAAGCAGTTGTGGTCATCCTATTTCAGACAAGAGATAACACAAATTCCGGTAATACCATCATTATCACTATGCACATTGTCGTATGACCTAGGTGATCATGGTGTTTCCATGACTATGATTGTTCTTGGCCAATTTTTCTACAGAAGTAGTTTGCCATCTTCTGGGCGGTGTCTTTACAAGATGGGTGACCCCAGCCATTACCAATACTCTTCAGAGGTAGTCTGCCTGGCGTCAGTGGTTGCATAACCAGGACTTGTGATATGCACTGGCTGCTCGTACAACCATCTTCCCTGGGTGACCCTATTCAGGGGGCTAAGCAGGTGCTACACCTTGCCCAAGGGTGACCTGCAAGCCAGCGGAGGGAAAGGAGTGCCTTACACCTCCTTTGGTAGAGACGCAGGTCCACCCAGTCACCAAACAGTGATAATAATTAATCTGTAAAACAGCCAGATTCAAGTGGCATGACAGCTGTTACTGAAAACTAAGAAGTTTTTAGAAAAATACAGAAGCAACTATAGCATATTCACCAGAAAATTCACTGAACAATTGCACATATATAGCTGATTATATAAAAATACAGGCAAGCATAGGGAAGTCAACCTACAAAAAACTACAACCCTACAGCTCAATCTAACATGACGAAGGGCCACTGGCCTGAAACATCAACTCTTAGTAATCTGTATTGCATTATTATTGTTATGTGCATGGAAATCCACTGAAATGTTTTGTGCGTCATCCAGACAAGTCATTCCAATACACAAGTACATCAAGGTAGCTGGAAAAAATGTTCTGAAGTCTGAAGGAAATTTCAGAGCAGGCAGGCAAAATACAAGGGCTGCAAAGAGGTAGATTGGGAGATGGGATGTGCCCTCTTCTCCCTGAAGACCCACACTCAACGATTCAGGAACAGCTTCTTCCCCTCTGCCATCAGATTTCTGAATGGACATCAAACTCATAAACAAATCTCTCAACATATATAAGTGATACTAAATCCGATTCTGATCACGATGGGCTGAATGGCCTAATTCTGCTTCAGTGTCTTACAAGACCATAAGATGTAGGAACAGAATTAGGCCATTTGGCCCATCGAGTCTGATCCTCCATTTCATCCGACTGATCCATTTTTCCTCCCAGCCCCAATCTCCTGCCTTCTTCCCGTACCCCTTCATGCCTAAACCAATCAAGAATCTACCAACCTCTGCCTTAAACGTACATAAAGATTTGGCCTCCATAGTTGCTTGTGGCAAAGAATGCCACAGATTCACCACTCTCTAGCTAAAGAAATTCCTCCTCATCTCCATTCTAAAAGGACACCCCTCTATTCTGAAGCTGTGTCCTCTGGTTTTAACTCCCACCATAGGAAATATCCACTGTATCAAGGCCTTTCACAATTCGACAGGTTTTAATTAGGTCACCCCTCATTCCTCTGAATTCTAGTGAATGCAGGCCCAGAGCCATCAAATACTGTTCATATGACAAGCTGTTAAATCCTGGAATCATTTTCATGAACCTCCTTTGAACCCTCTCCAGTTTCAGCACATCCTTTCTAAGATAAGGGGCTCAAAACTGCTCACAGTACTCCAAGTGAGGCCTCACCAGTGCTTTATAAAGTCTCAACATTACATCCTTGCTTCCATGTTCTAGTCCTCTTCAATGATTGCTAACATCACATTTACCTTCCTCACCACAGTCCAAACCTGCAAATTAACCTTCAGGGAATCCTGCACAAAGACTCCCAAATCCCTTTGCACTTAGATTTTTGTGTTTTCTCTCTGTTTAGAAAATAGTCAATCCTTTCATTTCTTCTACCAAAGTGCATGATCATACACTTCCCGACACTGTATTCCGTCTTCCATTTCTTTGCCCGTTCTCCTAATCTGTTGGTCCTTCTGTAGCCTCTCAACTACCTGCCCCGTCACCCATCTTTGCATCATCTGCAAACTTTGCAACAAAGTCTTAAGCTCCCTATTTCCTCTCACCTGCCGGATAACGTGGGTGGGTGGGTCGGTGCACTGGCCACCTTGACAGGAGAGATGCGTGGTCAAACTGCCAGACCCGGCGGAGGTGGCGGGGTGGGGGGGTGGGGCGGGGTTGAACTAGGAGAGACAGTTACAGGGAAATCCATGGGGGAATGGGATTGTTCTGTGGATAAGAATAGACTTCATGAACCAGGTGGTCTCAGTCACACCACAGAAACAGGCCCACCAGCCCAACACATCCACGTCAACCAAGAAGCCCGGCAAAATTAGTCCCATATCCCTCTAAACGATTCTTGTGTATCCGACCAAGTGTCTTTCCTTACTAATCCTGAAGCTCTTTCCCTTTCCTTTCCAGTCCTGAGGAAGGGCCTCAGCTGGCGCCGTGAACTATTTGCTCATTTCCATGGTGATGCCTGACCTGCTGAGTTCCTCCAGTGAACTTTTAAACCCTTTCCATGTGAAAACATAGCATACAAAAATAAAAAATCATCCTGCGGGACAATTCCAGTTTAAATTTTCTAATCCTGGTTTAAAAAAATCCACAAAAATGCAGACAAACAGGTTTAAAAGAAGGCTGTGTTTATGATTTTGGGATAACTAGTCATTGTAACTCAGACAGATTAAACTTGCACAGGCCACAGTAAAACTAGTTCAGAAACTTTCTGCAACTTCCCTTCCACTAACTGAAATACAGATTCATTTATCTTAAAACAAGATATTGTGAATCAGAAACAAAGTTTGCAAAAAAAAAATAATCAGCAGAAGTGACCCATCACCTCGTGTGCTGCTACCTGACCTCCGAACCATCCAGTCTTGAAGGTTCAAGCAACAATAACTGGTGTGGCGCTGATGGAGCGTTGTGGGGGGAGAGAGAGGGAGAGAATTCTCCACACCACTGTGCAAAGGAGCTCTACCCCACCACAAGCTGTGTGGCAGCTCAGTGACTGTGTATATAGAGAAAGAGAAATTGCCTTTTAAACTCACGAGAGAGCACAGGCCATCAACTTTTTGCTGTTGGTGTTTCTGTAGCAGGCAATTCCTTTTTTATTACGAGGTCAAGTTGCTAGCTCGAAGCTCAGCCCAGCACGGATGGAAAGCGTGCATGGGAGCCGGCTGGATTTGAACTCGGGACCTTCTGCCCCAGAGTCCAGCGCTGATGCCACTACGCCACCAGCCGCAGAGATTGTTGGACATTTACACATCACTGCCATGGAATTCTGTTCTGTACTGTTTGTTGCAACTTCCCTTAAAGGCATTTCACAAAGATTCTCTGGACCCAACAAGATTCTCTGGCTGCTACAAGCAGAGAGGAATCAGGGCTGGTAAAGACTCGCACACGGGTGACCTGGAGCCAGTACAGACCGAGAGGAGGTTCTGGAGCTGGTACAGGCAGTGAGGAGGTTCTGGAGCTGGTACAGGCAGTGACGGGGATGACTCAGAGCCAGTACCGCCAGAGGGGTGGTTTTGGAGCTGGTACAGGCAGTGAGGAGGTTCTGGAGCTGGTACAGGCAGTGACAGGGTGACTCAGAGCCAGTACAGCCGGAGGGGTGGTTTTGGAGCTGGTACAGGTGGTGGGCAGGAGGGACTCAGAGCTGAGTATGGTCAGAACTGAGTTCTTCCAGAAGATTCCATGTTGCTCCATAGTTTAGCATCTGTTGTCTCTCAAGACTCCACCCTTTGCCATGTCTGACCCATCAAGACCTTTCAGTTACACTGTATAATCTGTCTCAGGGATTCCTGACCTGGGGTCTGTGGACCATTTGCTTAATGGTATTGGTCCATGCATAAAAAAAGTTGGAAGCCCCTAGATCATCAATTGCATAATCCCTGAAGTTGTTGCCATTTTGTTCCATAAGAGGAATTGCTTCTCACACTTCATACTTCTTACGTGGAATGCTCCTGTTTAAAGATCTCTGACATTAAACACTGCAGCCAGTTTGGCAAAGCCTTTGCCTCGCCTCCAAAAAAAAACCAGTTCTCTGAATGCTTGATTGGTTGGTTCTGCACTCTCTGCTCAGTCAGCTCCTTCACCCCTCTGCACGGTTTTTGTCTACAGCAGCTTTCGTTCAGTGACGGTGATGGATGCAGAAAGGTACAGAGGCAAACAAAGACACGAGCCATTCCAGCAGGAAACTGTTACACCCCGAGACACGAACTGCTCATGAACGTACTCACATAACCAGCGTCAGGTCTGCAAGAACAGGCCAAAGACTGGAGGTAAGAGGACTGATCTCTGAAAGTTTACGGAGGTAAGCGGCCTGTCTGTATGGGGGGGGGGGGGGGAGGGTGAGAAAGGGACTTGTTTTGCTGTTGTTTAGGCTGTTCTGTTGAACACTGCCGACACCCTTTGCTGGCGTCAGAATGTGGGCTGCCCCCAGAACATCTGGAGTTGTGTTGAGTGTTAGTGCAAACGATGCATTTCACTTGATGCTCTAATGTACATTTGATAAGTAAATGAACCTGAACAGATGCATCAAGCGGGAAAAAAACTCAGCAAAGGCTTTAGTTGGGAATTGCAACAGAGAACCTGATTGGAGTCAGATATATTCTCACTGACATATGTTGTAAAATTTGCTGTTCTGTGGCAGCAGTACAGCGCAAGGCATAAAAAAGTGTAATAAACTACAGCAGGAAATTTTATATACAAACACACACATGTTTTTATATATATAGGAAGTTTTCATGTTTTACAACATTGAATCACAGTGGATTTAATTGGGCTTTCTGACACTGATCAACAGAGAAAGACTTTTGTGTCAAAGAGAAAACAGATCTCTACAAAGTTATCTGTTAATTACAAATATAAAATACAAAATAATTGATTTCATTAGTATTCATTCCCATTAATATGACACACCAAATCATCACTGGTGGAGGCCAACTGGTTTTAGAAGTCACAGATCACCGTGTGCAGTCAAGGTGTTTCAATTGACTGTAGTAAAAATACATCTGTATCTGGAAGGTCCAATTGCTGGTGAGTCAGTATCCTGGCAAAAACTACACCATGAAGACAAAAGGATGCTCCAAGCAACTCCACAAAAAGCTTACTGAAAAGCACAAGTCAGGAGATGGATACAAGAAAATTTCCAAGCCACTGAATATCCCTTGGAGTACAATTAAGTCAATCATCAAGAAATGAAAAAGGGCACATCTGTAAATCTGCCTAGAGCAGGCTGTCCTCAAAAACTGAATGAATGTGCAAAAAGGGGACTAGTGTAGGAGGCCACCAAGAGACCCATGACATCTCTGGAGGAGTTACAAGCTTCAGTGGCTAAGATGGGAGAGACTGCACATGCAACTGTTGCCCAGGTGCTTCATCAGTCACTGCTTTAATGAGAGAGTGGCAGGAGAAAGCCATTGTTTAAAAAAAAACAACACATGAAATCCAGGCTAGAGTTTCCCAGAAGGCATGTAGGAGACTCTGAAGTCAGCTGGGAGAAGGTTCTGTAGTCTGATGAAACCAAAATTGTGATTTTTGACCATCAGATTAAATGCTATGTTTGGTGTAAGCCAAACACCGCACATCATCAAAGACACACCATCCCTACCGTGAAGCATGGTGGTGGTTGCATCATGCTGTGGGGATGCTTCACTGCAGCAGGTCCTGGAAGGCTTGTGAAGGTAGAGGGTAAAATGAATGCAGCAAAATACTGGAAGATCCTGGAGGAAAATCTGATGCAGTCTGCAAGAGAACTGCGACTTGAGAGAAGATTTATTTTCCAGCAAGACAATGACCCCAAGCATAAAGCCAAAGCTACACAGAAATGACTTAAAAACAACAAAGTTAAGGTCCTGGAGTGGCCAAGTCAGAGTCCAGACCTCAATCCAATTGGGAATTTGTGACTGGACTTGAAAAGGGCTGTTTATGCACAATTCCCATGCAATCTGACAGAGCTTCAACAGTTTTGCACAGAAGAACAGGGGGAAATATTGCCGTATCCAGATGTGCAAAGCTGATAGAGACCTATCCACACAGACTCAAGGCTGTAATTGCTGCCAAAGGTACATCTATTAAATACTGACTTGAAGGGGGTGAGTAATTATGCAATCAAATATTTTGTGTTTAATAATTATAATAAATTTAGACCAATCTGTAGAATTTTTTTTCACTTTGACACAAGAGAAGCTTTTTCTGTTGATCAGTGTCAAAAAAGCCAAATAAAATCTGCTGTGATTTCCCTTTGGAAATGTTCATATATATCATCATAATGTGCTGTGTCATATGACATTATTATGTGCCATGTCATATGACATCATCGTTATGTGCCGTGTCGTATGACGTAGGTGATCATGGTCTCATGACCATTATTGTTCTTGGCAAATTGTTCTACAGAAGTGGTTTTCCATTGTCTTCTTCTGGGCAGTGTCTTTACAAGACGGGTGACCCCAGCCGTTATCAATACCCTGGTGTCAGTGGTCACATAACCAGGACTTGTGATATGCACCAGCTGCTCATACAACCGTCCACCACCTGCCCCCATGGCTTCACGTGACCCTGACTGGGGGCTAAGCAGGTGCTACACCTTGCCCAGGGGTGATCCACAGGATAGCGGACGAAAGGAGCACCTTAGAGACATATACACAATCTAATGGAGACGTACCCACACATTATAAAGTCATCAATGTGCATTTCTGGGGTTGTGCTGCTCACAGATGGCTCACTGTATTTCATGCGTTACAGCAGAGCAGAGATACACTTTTGTACATCTTTAGGGTGTATTTCTGCTTGTCTCCGGCTCAGACACAGCAGAAACTGGGTAAACACAGTGAACAACTGAACAGGTATTGGGAGAGAGCCGTGGGGAAGGACTGACCAGGGGATGGTAGCACAGTGGTTGAGGTGCTGGATTAGTGCCCAGGGCTTCACACCTCTGATCCAGAGATGCACGTTCCAATCCCACCACAGGAACCAGGGAACTTAAATTCAAATTGCTGAGCAACATGCAATTAAATGACATCTCAGCGACGGTAATCAGGGACCAGCCAGAGCGTTACCAAATTCAGTTCAGTTCACTCCTGCCTTTCAGCAGAGGGAATCCGTTGTCCACGCCTGTCCAGACTTTACCCGCAATGCGGAGGCGCTCACTTCCTGCAGCAAACTTACAACTTCAGTCCAATCGTCAACGCCACGTTCCCACCGAGATTGACAAATTGAACCCGTGTCACTGGCATTTCAGTGACAACCACACTACCATACCACCTCAAAGGGACACAGAAGACAAGTTCCTCCCATTGTCAATGGGATACTGGGAGGATACTATACCACACAGAACACAGGCTTTGCCCACCTCTAGTGGCTACAGAACATAAAACCTGTCATCACAGAGTGAACCCCCCCCCCCACCCCACCCCACCCCACTCTCCCCAGACGAATACAGGCATTGTCTTGCTCCTCCCTCTGATTCTGGGCTTAAAAGGCTTATCATATGAGCAGTGATTAAAGGCTCTGGGCCTTTACTCATTGGAATTTAGAAGAATGGGGTGGGATCTCATTGAAACCCATCGAATGTTAAAGGGCCTTGATAGAGGTGGATGTGGAGAGTTGCCTTTACTGGGGGGAGTCTAGGGCTGGAGGGCACCACCTCAAAATGGAGGAAGGTCCATTTAGAACGGAGATGAGGGTGAATTGCCTTATCCAGAGGGTGGTAGGTCTGTGTTCATTGCCACAGGCAGCTCTGGAGGCCAGGTCACTGGGTGCATTTAAGGCAGAGGCTGATAAGTTCTTGATTAGTCAGGGCGTTGAAGGTTATAGGGAAAGGGCAGGAGAATGGGGTTAAGAAGGAAGGGGATGAGCCACAATGAAATGGCAGAGCAGACTTGACGGGCCAAACGGACTAATCCTTATGGTGACAGAAAGGTTTCTCATTGGGCAGTCCCCACTGCCAACCATCCCAATGTGTGCTACAGATGAAGACAGCATCAAAGTGTTGGCCAATGCGTACAACAGTATTTATTTAATAAATGTATTATCAAGTACACGCATGTCACCATATACTACCTTGAGATTCATTTTCTTGCAGGTATCTACCAGTAAATAGAGAAATAGAATAGAATTTGTGAAAAACTGTACCATAAACAAAGCCCAACAAAACCAATGTGGAAAAGACAAATAGTGCAAATAATAACAATAAAAGTTACAGATTGTAGAGTCATTGAAGGTGTATCCTCAGGTTGTGGAATCATTTCAGTGCTGAGATGAGCCAAGTTATCCACACTGGTTCAGGAGCCTGATGCCTGCTCCTGAACCTGCTGGTGTGGGACCCAAGGCTCCTGCACCTCCATACTGGTCTAACAAGGAGAGAGCATGGCCCGGATGGTGGGAGCCCTTGACAACGGATGCTGCTTCCTTGTGGCAGTGCTCCATGGAAATGTGCTCACTGGTGGCGAGAGCTTTGCCTGCGATGGACTATATAACGTTTCCTGATCCTGCTGGGGCGTACCTACATTCGGCGGCCGTATCAAATGCACAGCACAGGAAGCTGCACGAGAAACATTTCCAGTTTCATTTATATTCTGGGAAATGTGACCTGGAATACCGAGCTTAGAATAAGGATCACAGCTCAGCTTCCATCTCCAAACTAGTGGTGTGTTTTCACTGCGAGCCCTTCCTTCAGCTGGCCCCAGCTGGCCCTCAGCCATCGCACTGATTTAAGGCATCCCAGAAATAACCCATCGGAAATCAAGCGGTTCCTTTAAGTAACTAAAGCCCAGAAGTCTAAAGTTCCTCAAAGTCTCAAGAGGCAGTACCCATCCTTAAGGTCCCTCACTGTCCAGGACGTGCCCTCTTCTCGTTACTACCATCAAGGAGGTGGTACAGGAGGCTGAAGACACACACTCAACATTTTTAGGAACAGCTTCTTCCCCTCCATCATCAGATTTATGAACAGTCCAAGAAACCATGAACACTACCTCACCATTTGGCTCTCATTTTGTACTCATTATTTTTAAATATTTTTATTATAATTTATAGTTTTTTATATTACAGAATCATGATGGAAAGGGGAAGAGAGAGGGGTGAGAGGGCCACCAGAGTGAGGATAAATGAAAAGCTGGAGGTGGGGGGTGAGGCCGAAACAGAGGGGAGTAGTTACCAGAAGTGAGAGAAACTGACATTCATGCTGTCAGTGTGTGTTATTTTCATACAGTATACGAGCACAAAAAGCAGGCCATTCAGCCCCTTGTATTTCCCCCATTCATTAAGACTTATGGAAAGCCTTCTACCTCAACAGTTAGAATATAGAACAGTACAAGCCCTTCAGCCCACAATGCTGTGCCAACTCTAATCTACTCTAAGATCAATCTAACCCTTCCCTCCCACACATACCCCTGTTTTTTTCATCATCTATGTGCCTATCTGAGATTCTCTTAAATGCCTCTATTGTATCTGCCTCTACCATCACCCCTGGCAGTGCGTTCCACACACCCACCACTCTCTGTGAAAAAAGCCTACCTCAGACATCGCCCCCCCACCCATAATTTCCATCAATCACCCTAAAATTATGCCCCTCTCATAATAGCCATTTCCACCTGGGGGGAAAGTCTCTGGCTGTCCACTCAATCAATGCCTCTTATCATCTTGTACACACCTCTATCAAGGCACGTCTGATCCTCCTCTCCAAAAGGGAAAAGCCCTGGCTCACTCAACCTATCCTCATAAGGAAGGCTTTCTAATCCAGGCAGCATTCTAGTAAATTTTCTCTGTGCCTTTCCTAAAGCTCTACAATTTATGTTATTGGTATTACTTATTTATTATTATATTTGGAAAATTTGTCTCCTTGGTTACTTGTCAATCTGTGTGAGTAGCTTTTCATTGATTCTATTGTATCTCTTTGTTCTGCTGCGAATACCTGCAAGAAAATGAATCTCAAGGTGACATATACAGTACATACTTCAATAATAAATTTACTTTGAACATAAGACCATAAGATATAGGAGCAGAATTAGCCAATTCAACATGGCTGACCCATTTCCCTCTCAGCCCCAATCTCCTGCCTTCTCCCCGTATCCCTTCATGCCCTGACCAATCAAGAATCTACCAACCTCTGCCTTGAATATACCCAATGACTTGGCCTCCACAGCCTCACAGCTGAGTGCAGGAAGTTCGCCCTATCTCACAGATGGCCAGTGAAGTTCCAGAGGGTGACGAGTTGGGTGGGGACTTGAGGTCCCCCACCCAAGGAGGAGTTGTTGCCGGGATCTCACACAGGGCACGGAGGGTCAGCCCTCTGCCTCCGCAGCCGGATAGCTGAGTTCACTGGTGAAAAGTGCTGTAACGGATCACGTGTTTTAAAAGAAAAGGGAAATCAAAGGGAGAAGTTCGGGTTAAAAGTTTCATTGGTTTCCATGGTAACAGGGAACCAAGCACTTAGCCTTGGAAGTGATAGTGAGATCGCTCTATCAGAGCTTCTTCCCCTCCACCATCAGATTTCTTAATAGTCCATGAGCACTACCTCACCTCCCACTCTGGCCTCTTATTTCTTCTCCTCACCTGTCTATCACCTCCCCCTGATGCCTCTCCTCCTTCCCTTTCTCCCAAGGGCCAGCCTCCTCTCCCATCTGATTTTGGCCCCTCCAGCCCTTTTCCTTTTCTGATCATCACCTCCCAGCTTCTCACTTCACCTCGCCCTCTCCCCAACCCACCTGGCTTCACCTATCACCTTCTAGCTTGTCTTCCTCCCCCTCCCCCCTTTCTGCCCCCTTTCTTTCCAGTTCCAAAGAAAGTTCTCCAGCCCGAAACATTACCTGCTGAGTTCCTCCGACATTTTGTGCTCGTTGCTCTACATTTGCTCTTTTTTTGCACTATTTTTTTTTAATTTCTTACTGTAACTTATAGATTTCTTTTCTGTCCTGCACTGTACTGCTGTTGGAAAACAACAAACTTCACGATGCATGTCAGCGACAGCAAACCGATTCCAAACTAATGAATTGTGTTGGTTCTCGGTCAGGGCAAACAGGAGCTGAGAGTGCAAAGACAAGGACAAAACGTAAATCAATAAACTCCAGATACGTACTCAAAAAATACAGAAAATCCAATAAAAATAAGGCAAGTTAGAACATCTCTATAGAGAGGAACAGTTCTCGCTCGAGGATGTTCCTTTGGAACTGAGATGAGGAGGAATTTCTTCAGCCAGAGGGTGGTGAATCTGGAATTCATTGCCACAGATGGCTATAGAGGCCAAGTCATTGAGTACATTTAAAGTGGAGGTTGATAGGTCCTTGATCAGTCAGGGTGTCAAAGGTAATGGGGAGCAGTCAGAAGAATGGGGTTGATAGGGATAATAAATCAGCCATGATGGAATGGTGGAGGAGATTCGATGGGCCAAATGGCCTATATCTGCTCCCTTGTCTTATGGTGTCTTGTGTTTACTGGGAAGTAAGAAACAATTTGGTTAGGTTGCAGAGGGTGGGGAGGGAAGAGAAAAGGGATATCTCTGACAATCTAGACATACCCTCTGTATTGGAGGGGTGGTGACTGTCAGGTGTTAGCACTGCCCATTACCTGGTCGAAAGACACGCCACCTGCCAATCAAGGTTTGACCGCTCCTCGCCCATCAACGCGCACCAAGCCATTGGCCTTCCTGTGAATTACCTGGGTGGGACCCTCCAACCCTGCTGCACTATAAAGGGTGCCACGTGTGCTGGACCCTTTCTCTTTTTTTTGCAATCCCCGAGGGACCACCCTGCTTCACCCTAGGCCAAGAACCGTAGCGGCACTGAAGAAACTGTCGGTGAGTTTTGCATCGAATAGGGTTGGGAGCATTGATAATTGTCCCTTGTAGCATAAGAGCCATGCCTGCACAGAGTCAAGGGGGGCGGGTATCGTATTGACTTTTCCCTTGGGGGAGGGGGTGTGTGTGTGTGCGCGCATGTACCTTGTTCCCACATGATTTTCCCTCGTTTGTTAGTAATTGCGCGTGTTTTATTGCCGATCCACCTGCTGTAAATTGTGCACGTGTTGCTTCTGTTGTCATTTTTGCACGTTTGCCTTCTGTAAGTAAAATCCTTTACTACCAAGGCTGCGTGTCCAGAATCCTTGTCCTTGAGACCTATCAAATCTGTTTCCTCACTTATAACACCCTCCCTCAATATACCTTCCCTCCATTTCCATTTCTCTCAAAATGTTGGGATGTTATTGTAGTGTATTTAGTATTTTTGTAATATTGTAAATATATTATTTGATTAAGCATTCTTTGTTTACATAATTCACTATGGGTTATTTGTAAGAAGTATGTGAATGGCACACGTTATTACACCACCATGTCACATCCGTGTGCCTCAGGAAAAAAAAAAGTAGACACGCATCCCGGCTCCTGTTCTTTTCTTTCAATTAGTTCCTGGAGTCACAAAACAAAACAGTTATGTTGCAAAGCAGCAAAGCACTGGAAAAGCCACAGTGTGTGATGTCTCCACATTCCACTAAGGATGCACAGTGCTGGAGAGAGCGCAGAGCAGATTCAGCAGGATTGCAGGACTTTACTTTGAGATACTGGATATGTTAGGCTCGTTCTCCTTGGGGACATTGACCTGCTAGAGTTATGTAAAAACTGTTATGAGGCATAAATAGTCAGAATATTTTACCTATGGGGGCAGTGTACAGATAGCAGGTTTAAAGAGAGGTAGAAGCTTTAAAAGGGGATCCGAGAAGTATCTTTTTTTAAAAAAAAAATGAGTGATTGAAACTGCCAGAGTTGGTGGTGGAGTTTGATACAATCACTAACAATTTAGAGATATTTAGGCAGACACTGAACTCTTAGTGTCAGATCTTTATATATGCTCCTCTGCAACCTCATCTACATTGGCGAGACCTGTTGTAAATTGGGAGACCGCTTCGTCAATCACCTCCACTCCATCCGCCATAAGTGGAACTTCCTGGTGGCCAAACATTTTAATTCCAATTCCCAACCCTGTTCTGACATGTCAGTCCATGGTCTCCTCTTGTGCCTAAATGAGTCAGAATCAGTTTTATTATCACTGGCATGTGTCGTGAAATTTGTTAACTTAGCAGCAGTAGTTCAATGCAATACATAATACAGAAGAAAAAAAATATATAATAATAAATCAATTACCGTATATGTATATTGAATAGATAAAAAATTGTGCAAAAAACAGAAATAATATATTAAAAGAGTGAGGTAGTGTTCAGGGAATCAAAGTCCATTTAGCAAAAGGATGGTAGAGGGGAAGATGCTGTTCCTGATTCGCTGAGTGTGTGCCTTCAGGCTTCTGTACCTCCTACCTGATGGTAACGGTGAGAAAAGGGCATGCCCTGGGTGCTGGAGGTCCTTAATAATGGACGCTGCCTTTCTGAGACACCACTCCCTGAAGACGTCCTGGGTACTTTGTAGGCTGGTACCCAAGATGGAGCTGACTGAAGTTATGATCGCTCTGCAGCTTCTTTCGGTCCTGTGCAGTAGCCCCCTGCCGCCATACCAGACAGTGATGCAGCCTGTCACAATGCTCTCCACGGTACATCTATACAAGTTTTTGAGTGTATTCACTGACATACAGTACCAAATCTCTTCAAACTCCTAATGAAGTATAGTCGCTGTTTGCCTTCTTTATAACTGCATCGGAACCAGGTTAGATCCTCACTCTCTCCACTTCTGATCCCTCTATGAGGATTGGTACGTGTTCCTCGTCTTACCCTTCCTGAAGTCCACAATCAGCTCTTTCGTCTTACTGACGTTGAGTACCAGGTTGTTGCTGCGGCACCACTCCACTGGTTGGCATACCTCACTCCTGTACAACCTCTCATCACCACCTGAGATTCTACCAACAATGGTTGTATCATCAGCAAATTTATGGATGGTATTTGAGCTACGCCTAGGCACACAGATGACACCATGTTCAGCGTAGAGCAGCAACACCTTATATTCCACTTGGGTAGCCGCCAACCTAATGGCATGAATATTGATTTCTCCTTCTGATGATAAAAATTTCCTCCCCCATCCCCTCTTCTATTCCTCACTGTGGCCTCTTACCTCTTCTCTCCTGCCTATCACCTTCCACTGGATCACCTCCTCCTTCCTTTTCTTATACGGTCCACTCTCCTCCCCTACCAGATTCCTTCTTCTCCAGCCCTTTACCTTTCCCCATCACCTTCTAGCTAACCGCCCTCCCCTCCCCTACCTCTTTATTCTAGTGTCTTTTCCCTTCCTTTCCCATTCTGAAGAAGGGTCTCGGCCCAAAACGTTGACTGTTTATTCCACTCCATTGATGTTGCCTGACTGCTGAGCTACTCCAGCATTTTGTGTGTTGTTTTTTGTGTTCTGTTTTTTTTTTAAATTTGCTGTATTTTATTCACTTACAGCTTGGTAACAGACTCCTCCGGCCCCACACCATCCAATTACACCCATGTGACCAATTAATCTACTAACCGTTCATCTTTAGAGTGTGGGGTTAAACAGGGAAGGTATAGTGGTATACAGTCCTAACGCGGGATGAGAGTAGATGGGCAAAAAGGTCAGCATGAATATGATGGGCAGAAGGGCCTGGTCCCACCCCATATGACTCTACAACACCGACCCTTATATTCAACATCAAACTCTGTTCGATAACACCCTGTGCCACGAGATACGATTTACTGGTGTAAGTGCACTGCAGGGGGATTGTCCCAGTTAGATCCACCGCCTTGCTACTCACTAATCCCTGCCCCCCTCCCCAGTTCCGTCTGACCCCGTAGACTGCAACGTCTCTCTCAGTCACTCTAACGATATGCCTGACAGATCTGCAGTGAATGTCTCGAAGCTGCGCCTGTTCCACAGGTTCATGAGATCTGAGATCCCTGGAGACTGAGCCACAGGGCTCGACTCAAATACGTAGACAGCTCTCAACAAACCAACAACCTACTGGAGGAAATCCATGTGCCCAGCATCAGCTGTGGGAGCAGGAAAGAACTGTTGAGGTTTCAGGTCGAGACCCTCCATTAGGACTCAAAAGGGGAGGGAGGAGATGGCCAGTATAAAGAGGAGGGGAGAGGACAGGTGAAACAGGGCCTGGTAGGTGATGGGTGGACCAAGGAGTTCAATTTGAATTGAATTAAATTGACTTCATTACCTACATCCTTCATATCCATGAGAGGTAAAAATCTTTACGTTACGTCTCCTTCTAAGTTCAAAGTTGACTTTGATTAAGTTCAATTTATCAAAGTATGCATATGTCATCCTATACAACCCTGAGATCCATTTTCTTGCAGGCATTCAGAGTAGGGCAAAGAAATACAATAGAATCAATGAAAAACTACACACAAAGACTGACAAACACCCAATGTGCAACAGGTGACAAACTGTGGAAGTACAGACAAGTGTAATAATAAATAAATAAGTAATACAGAGAACAGAAGTTGTGAGGAGTGGTGGCCATCTGGAGCAGGCAGATGGAGAAGACTGGGGGGAGGAGAAAGAGGGTGAAAGTTGGAGATTATTGTTTGAGGGTGATAAGCGGGAACACAAAAGGGCTACTAGTACTGGAGTATGATAAGGAAGCTGATAATGAAGGGCTGCGTCAGCCAACGGTAATAAAATATGAACCGATTTCAGGTCAAAGTACAGCCAAACCAAACTGTAACAGCTGTTGGACTTCTTAACCAACAGACCTCGAAGGTGGTCAGAATGCACAAGCACTCCTCCCTCCCCATCATCCTCAACATGGGTGCCCCCCCCCCCAGGACTGTGCTGGGCACCTCGCTGTACACCCAGCTGCTCGGCCAAACATCTGAGTAATCGCACTGTCAACGTCGCCAATGGCACCATAGAGGTGGGGCCCATCAACAACAACGGTGGGACGGCTTACCGAGAGGCGGTGGAGGAGCTCGAGGCCTGGCACCAGGAGAATAAACTGCTCCTTGTTGTCAAGAAGACAAAGGAGATGGTTATCAACTTCAGAAGAACTCGCACCACTCACATCCTCTTGACATCGACACCACAGCAGTGCAAACTCCTGCCAGTGTACATCTCGCACAACCTCTCATGGTCCCAGAGCACATCCTTCACTGTCAGGAAAGCTCACCAATGCCTCCGCTTTGAGGAGGCTGAAGAGAGCTGGATTTTAACATGCATACTCACGTCATCCTACAGATGTGCAGTAGAGAGCATCCTAACTAACTGCACCATGGCGGACAGGAAAGCTCTACAACCAGTAGCCAAAACTGCCCTATATATCACTGGCACCAAACCTACCAACCATTGAGTACATATATACAGAAAGGTGCCCGAAAACAGCTAGTAACGTCATAAGGGGTCCCACCCACCCTTTATGTCTCAGTCCCATCAGGGAGGAGGCTACGTAGCACCCACACCAAGACCACCAAAGCTCAAAGACAGTTTCCCAAGCAGTAAGGCAGATCAGTACCTTCACCCACTAACTCATCGACTGCAGCCCCCAACCACCACTACTTTATCAATTGCTGTCAGTCAGCTTATGTATAAACACTCCTGTGTCTAGCCTCACTTTATGGACATACAATCAATCTATACCAGCGATCTTACATTATTTTGCTTTTAGTTATTATTGTGTTCCTGATCTTATTGTGTTTTTTTTTGTGCTGCATCAGATCTGGAGGAACAATTATTTCATTCTCCTTTACACTTGTGCATTGGAAATGACATTAAACAATCTTGAGATTGTAAAACACAAGAGACACTGCCAGTGGTGGAAATCACACACAAGATGTTGGAGGAACTCAGTAGGTCTACAGAGGGGAATAAACAGTCAGCATTTTGAGCCGAGACCTTGATGAATGGAATCATAAGGCTACGGTTACCTTATAAGGTAACTGGAGAATGCACCCTAACAGGTGTATGTAACAAGTAATAACCAGGTTTAGTATCACCGGCTTAGGTTGTGAAATTTGTTAACTTTGCGGCAGCAGTATATAATAGAAACACAAAACGTGAATTACAGTAAGTATGTTTATATTAAATAGTTAAATAAGTAGTGCAAACATAAAAATAAAGAGTAGTGAGTTAGTGTTCATGGGTTCAATGTCCATTCAGAAATCTGATGGCACAGGGGAAGAAGCTGTTCCTGAATCATTGAGTGTGTGTCTTCAGGCTCCGGCACCTCCTTCCTGATGGTAGCAATGAGAACAGGGCCTGACTTGGGT
Organism: Mobula birostris; assembly: GCF_030028105.1. Taxonomy (NCBI): domain Eukaryota; kingdom Metazoa; phylum Chordata; class Chondrichthyes; order Myliobatiformes; family Myliobatidae; genus Mobula; species Mobula birostris. Next base: position 93,585,893 of record NC_092383.1, on the reverse strand, counting down.
AATGGGGTCCAAAATGATGGACGCCGCCTTTTTGAGGCATCGCAACTTGAAGATGTTCTGGATGCTATGGAGGCAGGTGCCCATGAAGGATCTGACTAAGTTTACAACTTTCTGCAGCTTATTTCGATCCTGTGCAGTAGCACCCCCCCCCTCCATACCAGATGGTGATGTTGTCAGTTAGAATGCTCTCCACTGTACATCTTTAGAAAACATGAGTGATTATTGGCTTTCTTGATTTAAAGTCCCTGCACTTCTCCTTGTCTGCACACACAAAGTGCTGGAGGAATTCAACAGGTCAGACAGCATCTATTGAAAGGAATAGGAGTCAACATTTCGGGCCATGACTCTGCATCAGGAATGTTATCCCCTTGTTATTCTTGGGCCTTTTACTAACCTGTGGCACACAATTTGACTTTTAAACATTTCTCCCTTCCTTCCTTCCCCTCGTCCTCTGCCCCTTAAAACTTTTCCCTTTCCAACGATACCCAATTTGGCTGTTCAGCCAGTAACTGACTCTCTCCCCTTGCTGGTGCTGCCTGACCTGCACGTCCTGTTGACCAAGTACTCATCTGTCGTCATGGATTACTGACATGGTGCTTTTGTGTTGTCAAGTACCTCGAGGTGTATCACACAGCTGTCACCAAGCAAACTCCGACACTGAGTTCCACAAGGAGATACTAGGGCAGCTGGCCCCCGGAACTGGTCAGCAAGGAGCTTGAGGAGCATCTGAAATGTGGAATCGTTGTGGCGGTGGGGGGGGGGGGGGGGGGGGTGGAGAGAGAAGGGGAGGCTGCAGGGCTCGGCTGTGAGCAGTTCGTGCACAAACTGAAAGAAGACATCACAGAGTTTCTGACATCTTCAATCACAGCCTGTGTATGACCTTGGATCAGAATGAGACTTCAGTAGCTACAGCAGAGACTTCTGTAGTCTGGCATTCTATAGCCCAGAAACATCCATGATGTAATGTGAATCTATGGATTCTATCTATCTAACTTAAAATCATAATTAATCAAGATCTATACTAATTTGTACCTAATACAGCTTCTGCGATTTCAGCCAACAAAAACTCCAAGTTACAGAAAGTTAAGTTACTTCGGTTCTCAGGAGCCATGTGCAACCCGGAGAATGTGTAGAAGCAAAAGAACAGTCCCCTTGCTGAGAAAGGTGATCAATGGGTCAATCCTTTTGTGCAAATTTTCCCCGAGGAAGGGTACAGGAGAGAGACAGATCAGCTGATTGAGAGATGTCACAACAACGATCTCATCCTCAATATCAGCAAGACCAAGGAACTGATTCAAGAAGGGGAAGGCTGCACGCCCACTCCAATCCTCGAACGAGTGGTCAATGGTAGAAAAGGCGAGCAGTTTCACCTCCCTGGGTGTCAACATCAAGGAGGTTCTATCCGGGGCCCAACATATTGATGCAATTATGAAGATGGCACATCACCAGCTCGAGGAGTTTAAGAAGATTTGGTATGTCACCAAAAACACTGTAGCAAATTTCTGTAGCTGTACCATGGAGAGCGTTTAGTCTGGAGGCTCCAATGCACAGGATCACAAGAGGCTGCAGAGGGTTGTAAACTCAGCCAGCTCCATCACTGGCAAAACTCTCCTGAGCATCGAGGACATCTACAATAAGCGGTGCCTCAAGAAGGTTGCATCTGTCACCATGGGCCCTCACCAACCGGGACATATCCTCTTCTCATTTAGGGTTGCCAACTGCCCCGTATTAGCCAGGACATCCCGTATATTGGGCTAAATTGGTTTGTTCCATATGGGACCACCCTTGTCCCATATTTCCCCCGCTAAGTTAGAGCGTTCCTATGAAACCGTTCATAAGCCGAAATGGTGTAAAGTGAAGAAGCAATTACCATTAATTTATACGGAGAAAATTTCTGAGCATTCCCAGACCCAAAAAATAGCCTACCAAATAACACATAAATCCTAAAATAACACTAACATATAGTAAAAGCAGGAATGATATGATAAATACACAGCCTATATAAAGTAGAAATAATGTATGTACAGTGTAGTTTCACTTACCAGAATCAGGAAGATTAAGCCAAAGCCGATTTGTAGAAAAAAAAAATTGGCACGCACACGCATGTGCACATCACGTATGCGCACACAGATGCCCGCGCAAGGCTTCATGGTCATGGTAGTCTTTCTCAGGGTAAACCCACGTGTCCCGTATTTGACTGCTACTTTTGTCCCTTATTGGGAGTGAGAAGGTTGGCAACCCTCTTCTCATTACTACCATCAGGGAGGAGGTACAGGAGCACTCAACATTTTAGGAATACTTTCTTCCCCACTGCCAACAGATTCCTGAACAGTCCATGCTATGAGGAGGAATTTCTTTAGCCAGATGGTGGTGAATCTGTGCAATGCACTATCACGGACGGTTGTGGAGGCCAAGTTGTTGGGTATATTTAAAGTGGCAGTTGATAGGTTCTTAATTAGTAAGGGTGTCAAAGCTTAGGGGGAGAAGTCTTATTTAGCCCCATCTGCCTGCAGAGTGGAACAGAACACAAGAGACAGCAGATGCTGGATATCTGGAGCAGTATACTGAGAAGCTGGAGGAACTTAGCTGATCGAACAGTGTCTAGGAAACGAAATAGTCCAGATGAAGGGTCTTGACCCCAAAAAGGGTGTCCACTGTCCATTTCCCTCCAACGAGTGCTGCCTGACTCACTGAGTTGTGGGTATGCCATGTTATTGTTTACCCTTGTACTATCTAGGCCAGCATGGTAGGAGAGAGGTTCGCGGAGGAGCAAGGGCTCAATTCCCGCCACTGTCTACAAAGAGGTTGTTCATTCTCCCCATGGCCGAATGGGATTCTACCCGGTGCTCCAGATTCCTCCTACATTCCACGTGGGTTGGGGTTATTAAGTTGCGGGCATGCCATGTTGGTACTCCTCCAAGAGGACCACAACCTTCTTGTGGTTTGGAGGCTTCTGTACCTCAGTGACCCCGATAGCTGTGTTGGCTGGGGTCAGGGCTTTATGCTTTGGCTCTTGGTTAGGTCACCCATGCCAAATAGGTCAAAGGGTTAAGCGGTCAACCAGTCCTCCAGGTTCGTGGGTTCAGCTCAGGGATAACAACCCCCAACGGTCAAAAAACAAAACTGTTACGGAAACAGCAATGAAGAATCCTTCTACATCTGAGTGTGACGGTATTCCTGAGTCTCCACACGGGACTTGCGTGACTGACAGTAGTGAAAACCGAGAGGAAGCTACTGACACGATGAAGGAAGCCCTGAACACCACCAGAGACGGAGCACCTTCATTGCTGCTCTAAACGCCAGAAGCGTAATGGGCAGTAAGTATGTTGGCGCCACAATGTGCGGTGACATTTGTAGTCAGCCCCCAGCCTGGTCATTAACCCAAACAATACATTTCACTGTTTGCTTCAATGTCCATGTGAAAAATAAACCTATTTTTTTAAGTTCCATCCCCATTTGCTCATGTCTGACCCATCCCCCTCTGAACTCTTCCCATCCACATACCTGTCCAACCGTCATTTTGCTGTTGTACCCCACCCCAACCACTTCCTCTGGAAGCCCGAGTTAGATTTGTCCACTTCTTGCCTCCACTTCAATCGCTCAAAGCAAAATTGGCTGAGTCACCAAACCCATAGCTATTACCAGAGAAACAGAAAAAACTTTCCACTCTGTCTAAGCACTCAAGCTGCATGCGTCAGACAGACAACGGGATTCACAAGGGGATGTACTGTAAACGCCACAGAGTGAGCGAGGGCAATCAGACTCGGCAACTGGTTTATTTTCTCTCAATCCCCCTCTCCTGCCTTCCCTCCCCCATAACCTTTGACACCCCCCTTACTAATCAGAACCTATCAACCTCCGCTTTGAATATCGCGAATCACCAGGTCTCCACAGCCATCTGTGCCAAAGTCTTCCCGCCGATTCACCATCCTCTGGCTAAAGAAATTTCTCCTCAGCTCAGGTCTTTAGATGAGAAAGGCTGGCTCTGTTTTAAACTGGACACACTGGAGGCTGTGGTAGAACAAAGGACCCTGCAAAAATCCTGGCAATTCTGGACAATGTTTCTCACCCTCTGCATGCCACCTTGGCTAAACAGAGGAGCATTTTTAGTAGTAGACTAAGACAATTGCGCTGTTCCAAAGAGTCTATACGAGGTCATTCTTACCCTTAGACATTAGGCTCTATAGTGAGTCAACCTGTAGCCTAGGAAGTGATGAGTCCTCCTGTTAGACTGTTTGAAGTGACTTATTACTTTTTATTCTTTGTTACTTTTCTTCCAATATTTGAAAATTGGTATACCTGTGAACTTGTAATGCTACTGTGACACTGTAATTTCCTTTGGGATCAATAAAGTATTTACCTTCTAAAGGGGTGTCCTAGTATTCTGAGGCCGTGCTAGACTCACCCACTATTGGAAGCATCGTCTCCATGTCCACTCGATCTAGGAATTTCAATATTCAATAGGTTTCAGTGAGCTCCCTCCCCCTCCTTATTCTAAACTCTAGTGAGTACAGGCTCATTAACCCTTTCACTCCCAAGCTGATTGGCATTGCAAGCCTGGGTTCACGAGAGAACCTGGCATCTCAATCCATTGCAGAGCAAAACCAAAACCCTGTGACACAACGCTTCCAACTGTGCTTCAGACACAACATATAACATCTTCAACAAAATTTGTTATTATACATATTGTTATATATTATAAAATATATATTTATATATAATGTGTATTTTATATATAACATATCTGTAAAAGGCATGTGTTGGATCCTCATACTTTGGTGATTCAAAGGTTCTTCAGAAGTCAAGATTGAGATAAAAACTTGTATTAAATGTCACAGATGGAAAACAAACAAGAGGAGCTGAGAACAAAGTAATGGCAAACTTTTAAAAATAATCAGTCATGGACATCTCCTACTCAGACTAGTATTTACTGCTCGTTACACTGCTGGCATTTAGGGCAGCAATAAATATCCTCCATCTCTGTCCACACCATCGCACTCAGATACACAAGGATTCTTCACTGCTGTTTCTGTAACTACTTTTTTGGCCAGTCAGGGTTGTTGGCCCTGAGATGAACCCCTGAACCTGGGGGATTGCTGCGCCACTCTAGGTCTGGTTTAACCCTTTGACCTGTTTGGCATGGGTGACCCTACCAAGAGCCAAAGCATAAAGGCCTGATTCCAACCAACAGGGCTCTCCGCGTCATTGAGGCACGCAAGCCTCCAAACCCTACGACAAGGCTGTAGGAGGACGGAGAGATAACAATAATCCAGTGATAACTACTGGCCCATAAAGCAGCCAGATTCAAAGCAACACACACAAAATGCTGGAGGAGCTCAGCCAACCAGGAAGCAACTGTGGAAATTCATAAACAGACGATGTTTCGGCCGAGACCCTTTTCAGGATTGAAAAGGAAGGGGCAAAGTGCCAGAATAAAAAGTGGGGGGGAAGGGGCAGGAGTAGTAGCTGGAAGATGATAGGTGAAGCCAGGTGGGTTGGAAAGATAAAGGTTCAGAGAAGAAGGAATCTAATAGGAGAGGACAAAGGGAAGGAGGAGGGTACACAGGGTGAGGTGATAGGCAGGTGAGAAGAGGTCAGAGGTGGCCAAAGTAGAGAATAGAAGTAGAGGGGAGAGGAGGAATTTTCATTTTTACTGGAAGGAGAAATCAATATTTGTGCTATCAGGTTGGAGGCTACCCAGATGAAATATAGGGTGTTGCCCCTCCACCCTGAGGGGGGACTCATCTTCGCACAATTGGAGGCCATGGTGTAACACCTTCTACAGAAAACTTAAGTTTTCAAACACATACAGAAGCATAATTGCTGGAAAATGCACTGAACAATTACACGTATATAGATGATTGCATAAAAATACAAGCAAGCACAGCAAAGTTAAACTACAAGAAAAATAACAATTCTACACACCAATCCAGCACATGGTATCACCAACATCAACCAGCCAATACACGGCTTTCATGTTCTTTCTTTTAAAAGAAAGAATTTTTAAACTACAAATCGATACAGATTCTGCAGTAACCATGGTTTATTTTATTATCAGAACTTAAGCAAGATCATAAGCTCAGGAAGAAGGTGAGCCAAGTTTGAATCAGTCGCCTCAAAAGTATTTCTTTTTTTTTTTACATAGCACAGTGGTTACATCACTGTGACAGTGATCCAAACGCCTGGATAAATAATCCTGAGACACAGGTTCAAATCCAGTCACAGCAGCTGGGAACTTTAACCTCACTTAATTGTAAATTAAAGGCAACAAAGTGAAGGGATTGTCAGAAAACTCCTCCAGGCCTTGCAAATGCCCCCCAGGGAAAGGTGGATATATGGAATGCTCTGCCCCAGAAGGCTCTGGAGGCCAAGTCTCTGGATGCTTTCAAAAAAGAGATGGATAGAGCTCTTAAAGATAGTGGAATCAAAGGTTATGGGGATAAGGCAGAAACTAGATACTGATTGTGGTTGATCAGCCATGATCACAGTGAATGGTGGTGCTGGCTCAAAGGGCCGAATGGCCTACTCCTGCACCTATTGTCTATTGTCTATTGAAAAGCAGTCTGCCATCCTGGTCCTGGTCTGTCTAACATATGACTTTATACTCTCATTTATCCACTGAGGTGATCCAGCAAACCCCCTCAAGGCTGAGGGTTGGGAATACTCAGCAAATCAGTGTTAGAGAGATACCTAGCATAGAAGTGGCAGGTGGGTCCAGGTGAGGGGGGTGATGGGTGGACAGAGGAAGGGAGAATGGGAATAGTGACAGAGGCTGGGAGCTGATGGCTGGATCCAGGTGAGGAGCGTTGATAGGCAGATGGAGGAGGGGAGAGTGGGAATGGTGACAGAAGCTGGGAGATTTGGCATGTCAACAAATACACTCAAAAACATCTACAGATGTACCGTGGAGAGCATTCTGACAGGCTGCATCACTGTCTGGTATAGAGGGGCTTCTACACAGGACTGAAAGAAACTGCAGAAGTTTGTAAATCTATCTTGTAAATCTTGTAAAGTTTGTAAATCCATCTTGGGTACTAGCCTACAAAGTATCCAGGACATCTTCAGGGAGCAGTGTCTCAGAAAGGCAGCGTCCATACTTAGGGACCTCCAGCACCCAGGGCATGCCCTTTTCTCACTGTTACCATCAGGTAGGAGATACAGAAGCCTGAAGGCACACACTCAGTGATTCAAGAACAGCTTCTTCCCCTCTGCCATCCGATTCCTAAATGGACATTGAATCTTTGGACACTACCTCACTTTTTTTTTAAATATACAGTATTTCTGTTTTTGCACATTTTTTAATCTGTTCAATATACATTATTTACTTGTTTTTTTATTACTTTTTCAATTTTCTCTCTGCTAGATTATGTATTCCATTGAACTGCTGCTGCTAAGTTAACAAATTTCATGTCACATGCCCGTGATAGTAAACCCGATTCTGACTCTGAGTGGATAGGTGGATCACAGTGAGGAAGGTTGATGGGCAGATGGAGGAGGGGAGAGTGGGAATGGTGACACAAGCTGGGAGGTGATAGGCGGAGGTGACAAAGGGATGGTGGGATCTGATAGGAGACGAAGGTGGAGCATGGAATCAAACAAGTTCCATGATTTTGTATACCTCTATATCAAATCACCCCTGCCCTACACTCTGAGGTTGAATGGGCTAGGACTTTATTTCCTGGAGCAGAGGAGAATGAAGGGAGACTTGATAAAGGCATACAAAATTATGTAAGGTTTAGATGGGGTAAACGCAAGCAGGATTTTCCCACAGAGGTTGGGTGAGGCTAAAACTAGAGGTCATAGGTTAAGGGTGAAAGGTGAAATGCTTATGGGGAACATGAGGGCACACAGCAGTCCTTCACTCAGAGGGTGGTGGGGGTGTGGGTACAGGTTCAATTTCAAAGATTAAGAGAAATTTGGATAGACGCATGGAGGGAAAGGGAATGGAGGCCTACAGTCTGGGTGCAGGTCAATGGGACGAGACAGATTAATAGTTGGCATGGACTAGATGGGCCAAAGGGTCTGCTTTTCTACTGTAGTGTTCTCTAACTAAAGGTCTTAAACACTCAAGGGTACAATAAAATTCCTTGCTCACGAAAAGATGACAAAGTAAACAGTTTCCATGGTAACAGTACATACAAGAAATAGAGTGACTGGCACAAAACAGAACAGTGTAGAGTACAGCAGTCCAATCTGAGGTGAAAAATAAAGGCTAAAGTATCGATAATGGAAGAGGTAGAACTAATGAGTTTCTTCTGTCGCTTCTTTTCTGAGGGTCTTCAACCTGGCATGTTGAACGTTTTTCTCGCCACAAATGTGGCCACATTTAAACAAACCTGGGCAACACACATAAAACTCAGCACCTATGGACAAGAGTAAACGGTCGACGTTTCGGGTCGAGGTCCTGATGAAAGGTCTCAGCCCAAAACGCCGACAGTTTACTCTTTTCCCATAGACGCTGCCTGACCTGCTGAGTTCCTCCAGCATTTTGCATGTGTTGCTTTGATTTCCAGCATCTGCAGATTTTCTCTTTGTTTGTTAAACAAATCTGGTCTCGTTTCAGTCACAGTTACCTTGTAACCAGTTCAAGTTAGACAGTCACACACAGCCCATACAGTTCCAATAGCAGAAAAGCAGAGTCACAAAAAAAATATACTGCCTAAGTCATCTGTAGATCGATGGTGCCTGGAATGATTATCTGGAGCCACATGTCTGTAAGTACAAGCACGCAGCAGTTCCTCATCTCGCACTATTGCATCCACAGATGGACACAATCCAGCCTGTCTTCCACTGAGCGAACCCTGGAAGGCAGCACCGACAGGAGAGACCTCCCCCAGTCTAGCCCTCTGCCACACAGCCTCCAGCGTCTCCTACTACCAAATTATTGCAAGACTGTCGGGTTCACTGAAGCTCCTCCGCGAAGGTAGCGTGCTGCCCGCAACCCCCTCTGGCCTGAGGCCGACTCCAGGCTCCCCACTGTGACTCACGCTTACCAATTGCCTGATCCGGGAAGGGGGTAGCACCAGAGGGATGGGTGTGAAAGAGTTGTAGGCTTCAAAAGTCCAGCAGCAGTGGGGAGGAAGTTTGCTGTTTGCTCCCATTTCCCGTATCCGTCATCTCCTGTGTCACCCGTCTAATTGTCTACTTGAGTCCAGGCTCACAGAAGTATGGTTGTCTCATACCGGTAACCCCAGCTCCACTGCTACGAGGACATACAATAAATGCAGCTGGCATGGCCAGTCGCATCTATCTGTGAATCTCCAAAAGATCACCATCAGAATAAGCAGTAACTGGAAAGAGGGCAGGAGAGACGTACAAAGATGCCCCCAGGATATGAGGGATTGAGTTATGGGGAGAGGGGGAGACGGGGAGAGGGGGAGAGGGGGAGAGGGTAGACAAGTTACCTCAGAGCATAGGAGATGCTTAGAGTCTCCTTTAACCTTAGGGAGATGAGAGACTAAAGATTATCTTTATTTGCCACATGTATGTCGAAATGCTGGGTGGCAAGTTGGAGATAAGTTTCTAACTAAGGAGGTGTCTGGTACTCCTTCCCTCCGCTAGCCTGCAGGTCACCCTAGGGCAAGGTGTAGCACCCTCCCACCCGTGTGCCCCTCCCCCCCACCGATCAGGGTCATGTGAAGCCACAGGAGCAGGCGGTCGATAGTCGTATGAGCAGCCGGCGCAGATCGCAAGTCCTGGTTATGCGACCACTGACGCCAGGCAGACTGTCTCTGAAGAGGATCGGCTCACCTGTCTTGTGAAGACACTGCCCAGAAGGTGGCAATGGCCACGTCATACAACGTGTGCGCACGTCTACCACGTGCAATGAGGACCACTGATATCCTTATGTGACCAGAGGTGACTCTTGAGTCCAACCCCGGCCAGGAAATACTTCCAACGCAACATCATACGGTAATGCACGTAACGAACACCGAAATGCAGAGTCAACGACCACACGGTTCATGGAAGTGCTGGGGGGTGGTGGGGGGCGGGCAGCCCACAAGTGCCATCACACTTCCAGCACCAACATAGCATGCCTACAACTTAGTAAAACTAACCCACGTGTCTTTTGCAATGTGGAAGGAGACCAACACAGTTGTGGGGAGAACGTACAAACTGCTTACAGACAGTAGTGAGAATTGAACTGCTATGCTACCGTGCCGCAAAGACGGGCACAAAACTATAAGGAGGACAGCCTTTTTCCTAGAGTTGGGAAATCAAGAGCTGAGGTTGAAGGTTAAGGAGGGAGAAGGGAACAATTTAATAGGAACTTTGGGGCTACATTCTTACACAGAGGGCAGTGCGCATATATAGTTGGATGCATCAGCAAGGGAGATGAGGCTGAGTACAGGGCTACGGTAGGAAACTTTGTCACATGGTGTGAGCAGAATTATCTGCAGCTTAATGTGAAAAAGACTAAGGAGCTGGTGGTAGACCTGAGGAGAGCTAAGGCACCGGTGACCCCCGTTTCCATCCAGGGGGTCAGTGTGGACATGGTGGAGGATTACAAATACCTGGGGATACGAATTGACAATAAACTGGACTGGTCAAAGAACACTGAGGCTGTCTACAAGAAGGGTCAGAGCCATCTCTATTTCCTGAGGAGAGTGAGGTCCTTTGATATCTGTCATACGATGCTGAGGATGTTCTATGAGTCTGTGGTGGCCAGTGTTATCATGTTTGCTGTTGTGTGCTGGGGCAGCAGGCTGAGGGTAGCAGACACCAACAGAATCAACAAACTCATTCGTAAGGCCAGTGATGTCGTGGGAATGGAACTGGACTCTCTGACGGCGGTGTCTGAAAAGAGGATGCTGTCTAAGTTGCATGCCATCATGGACAATGTCTCCCATCCACTACATAATGTACTGGGTGGGCACAGGAGTACATTCAGCCAGAGATTCATTCCACCGAGATGCAGCACAGAGCGTCATAGGAAGTCATTCCTGCCTGTGGCCATCAAACTTTACAACTCCTCCCTTGGAGGGTCAGACACCCTGAGCCAATAGGCTGGTCCTGGACTTATTTCATAATTTCCTGGCATAATTTACATATTACTATTTAATTATTTATGGTTTTATTACTATTTAATTATTTATGGTGCAACTGTAACGAAAACCAATTTCCCCCGGGATCAATAAAGTATGACTATGACTATGAATAAGCTTTCACAGGGGAAGTGGCTGAGGCAGGTACAGTAACAACTTAGAAGTCAAGGGGACTATAGATATGGAAGGTTTAGAAAGTTATATGTCAAAGGCTGGCAAATGGGATTAGCTTGAATGAGCATTTTAGTTGGCATGAACCAGTTGGGCCCAAAGGCATGTTTCTGTGCTGTAGGAGTCTGATTCCAATTACAGGAACAAAAATGTATTTTAATCAATGCAGATATGAAAGAGACTTCTAACCACTGTTCCCCCGCCAAGCTGTGTGGGTGCGCAGACGTGCAGTAACTGAAATGCCCCCGCGCACGCAGCCTTTGTTGCCGCACAGCTCGAATTTTCTTTTATATGTTTTTATTAAAGTGTCGCACAGCTTTCAGGCAGTGTAAAAATCTCCTGCTCACAGCAATGGTTAGTCTGCGCAGCTGTTAAAAAAAAATTAAGAGGAATGTTGCTTCTAAACTAGCACTCCACCCCCCCCCACCCACCCACTCCCAGAAGTTTGTGGGGAAAATATTTATAATTCCACATGGCTAGAAATGTATTCATTTCAAGAGAGGTGAGTAGTGGGAAATGTTCCATTTTCCAGGGAATCCCCCAGTCACTGGTTGAGTCCTCCTATGCAGTATTAAGGTGTTTACTAACTACCCCAGGATAAATTATAATCTTTGGCAACACATGAGAACAAAGATTTTGCTTCCTGAATACTTTTGGGGCATACCCTATGGATTTTGGGCTGCTGATCATGAAAATCACCTCCAGATTTCCCTATTACACACCATTTTTTGAATCACCTTTATTTGTTATTTCAACTTCATAATTCGTCAGAATAAATGACACCAAGATTAAGGAAGGCATTTTTGTTGGTGCACTAATCAAACAGGTCATCAATGACAGGCATTTCAAAGAACTTCTATTGGGACTGGAGAAAATCACATGGAAGGCATTGAAGGATGTTGCTGAAAATTTTCTTGGCAACTACAAAGCATCAAACTACGTGCAACTGGTTGATAACATGCTTCGAACATACAGAAGCATGGAGTGCAACATGTCACTAAAGATTAATCTTCTGCATTCTCGTTTAGACTTTTTCCCCTGCAAACCTTGGTGCTGACAGTGACGAGCATGGTGAAAGGTTCCACCAGGCCATTGAGGTCATGGAGAAACTGTATCAGGGCAACTGGAACCCATCAATGCTGGCTGATCATTGTTGGACACTTAAGCAAGAAACCTCAGACACTGAGTACAAATGAAAATCATCAACAAAACATTTTTAGCTTAGTTGAACAATTGCAAAGCTTTAGCACCATTATGCAATTAAACACATTATATTCAATAACAGTTAATTACTCGTTTCTCCAAATTCCTACGTGATACAAGTAGCCTGAAATTAAATTTGTGTTCAGCTTCATAAAAAAAATAATTCCGAAGAGGCAATACTTCCAAATAAATTTGTTGCCCAGAGTAATTTGTAACAGGTATAGGTAAGACACTGTTCATCATAAACCTGTCCAGGCAAAGAGAAAGGCCCTTCAGCCTCTTGAAACAAAGGCAATAACTTCACTCATCCTCACCTACCTCCATCATTGAGATGTTCCCACAACCAATGGACTCACTTTCAAGGACTCTTCATCTCAAGCTCTAGATATTTATTTATTACTACACAAAGGGATGACCTGTTGGGGCATCCTTTGAGAGGAGAGTAGTGCAGTCTGATGTGACCAGAATGAACATTAAATTTTCCTGAATGCTATTGGTATTGCTTCGCTTTGGAAACTGAAGTAGAAAACATCAGTTTATTAAAGAGGAATGATGCGTAGCAAAGCAAATATAACTCCTCCTTGTTTAACAAAGGACACTTTTGATGGCATTATTCCTGGTTTATCTGCCACCCTCGTGCCTCTCGTTGTCATTCTGGAGACGTGCATTCCTTTCATCCCTCGTCTCTTCATCTCTTCTGCTGTTTGTTCTTTGTCTCTGATCCTGGAGACGTGCATGCCTCTCCTCCTCTGTCTCTTCTTCTCTCATCTTTCTTTTCCTGACTCTTTGGTCCTGGAGTCGTGCGGTCCTGGCCTCATCCGAACCTTGTTCTCTCCCTCTCCTTACCGCTTCCCGACGACGTTTTGGAGTCATCTCTTGACCATAATGTCCCCCTTCCCTTTCCACGTGGCATAATTAGGCTGACCATTTTTTTTAACCCTAATGCTGGATAGAAGATACAAAGCACTAACACCAAAGGATGCTGATTATTCTTGATGATGTGGTTGGTGCTCTCGTAAATGGATGTGATATAGTCACCGCTGTCCTTTGACTGCAGCAAAGGGTTTTATGGGTGTCTCGAAGTACGTCATTACAATAAGATTTAATTATCTCTTATTGATGGGTGGCAGTTAGATCTGTCCCAATCCTGCACATGCTGATGGTGATTAGCAGAATAGAGCTGCCTTGCCCTTTTGCTCCGGCAGGTGTCGCTGCTGAGGCTGGCCGTGCGCATGCGTCGGACTGTCGCGTCCCAATTTCCATGATGGCCGATTGGCTCTCGGGTGAAAGCCAGCCTGTTGATTTTGGTGAATGACCAATTTTGTATGAATATATAACCCTTAACTTTGCCTGCATTCTGTAAGTTAGCACATTTTAATTTGATTTAGCCAAAAAAAGTGCCACTGTAATGCACTGTTCACGCTAATTGGAGGTCACAAACAGACAGACAGACAGAGCATGAGAGTTTTAGTAGTATATAGATTATTATTTCTAGTCAGGTCACTCGCCTGAGCGCTACTGGTACCCTGTAACCCAGTACTACCTGTCACATGGTCGGGTGGTTGGCGACTAAACTGGCTCCCCCACCAGGCTTGCCTGATGAGGAGGGTGGCTAGACACCCTGCAGGATGAAAAACAAGACCTATCAAAGGGCAGATGAACCCTCTCATAGGGTCAATGGCCATCTAGCAAACACGTGCCGTGAAGCACGGAAAGGGCATCCCTTGCATCGAAGCTTAGCCTGGCCATTCACTGCAACAGAACTTCCCCCAGCCGGCTTGGACCCCACCATGCCGCTGGATCTGGGAGGGGACGTCAAGAGGGTGGGTCTGGACCTGTGCAACCCCTTACTCACCTAAAATCCACTCACACTGTTCCTTTCTGAGGAGTGGGGTACCACCCTACTAACTGACTGAAAGGAACCATCATCATCCTATGGGATGGATAGCGAGAGAGAGAGAGAGAGAGAGAGAGAGACACACACATACAGAGACAGAGAGACAGACGACAGAGAGACAGACAGAGACAGAGAAACAGAGAAACAGAGACATACAGAGAGAGAGAGACACACAGACAGAGAGAGACACAGAGAAACAGAGGGAGACAGAGACAGGCAGAGACAGAGACAGAGAGAGACAGAGACAGAGACAGAGAGAGACAGAGACAGAGAGAGACAGAGACAGAGACAGAGACAGAGACAGAGACAGAGACAGAGACAGAGACAGAGAGACAGAGAGATTATTATTATTTCTCTCTTTTTGTATTTGCAGTTTGTTGGCTTTTGCTCACTGGGTGAACACCCAAATGCAGTCTTTCATTGATTCTGTTATGGTTATTATTTTATAGAATTATTGAATACGCCCTTAAGAAAATGAATCAGCATTGTATATGGTGACAGATTCTTTTTACACACATCACACATACAGTTCTTATTTTTTTGTTTTTTTTAAATTATGTATTGCAATGTACTGATGCCACAGAACACATTTCACAACATATGCTGGTGACATTAAACCTGATTCTGATTTTCGTTTCCGCACAGGGATGCTGAGGAAAGCCACAACGAACAGACTGACACTTCCAGTTGCAGTTTTTGACAACACTACTTGCACTGCCTTATCAGTACAAAGGTCAACAGAAGCCACCTTGAATCCCTCCACAGTTGGCAATCACCACATTAACAAAGGGAGGAATTGTTTCAAATTTGCTTTCGATCTCACCCACAAGAGGAAGAGAACAAGAGAATCTCATTGGCATCGCTGAAACCCATATCAATAGCTTTGCATTTAGATTGGTCCTTTGATGATAGGAGTCCCGCCAACATCTGTTAATACTGAAACCAAGATATTCTGGGATTGCCAAAAAAAACACCCGTTTCCTCTTTCCTCTCCAACCACAATGTTTCAATCCCCACCCCAAATAAGTGCTTTTATCTTAAAATATATTTCCCCTGTGCAGTGATGCATTTCAAAGCCTGTAGGTGCCCACTCAGCAATTCAGGAACAACTTCTTCTGCTTCGACATCAGATTTCTGAATGGTTCATGAAACCATGAATACTTTCTGGTTCCTTAAGGTTGTCATAGCCAGTGGTGGTGGGGGGGGGGGGTAAGGGAGGGGAGGGGTGTAGTGGGGTTATTAAATGTTCCCAATGGCATGCGTCACAAATAGCCTCCAACAACCAAATCCGGCTCCTGGCCTTCACATGTGGTTTAGCTACTAAGCCCAGCTGGGCCATTTCTATTGACAGGCAAAGGGGCAAAGGCCGGCTACCGACTTCTTAAAGCCAGTCACTTCAGGCAGATGGGGCTCATCAGCCGTGGCTGGCAGAAAAAGGAAAACTCTGAACTCTAAGCTCCGCTGCCTTGCGGCTATACGCACACACGGGGAAGGCTTCGGGAGTAAATCTTGAGGACAAGTCCAGAGCTGGAGTCCCTAAGGCAGTCCTACATTGAGTTCAACGGTGACTGGCAACTCCTGTGACGCTGCTGGTACCAAACTGTATCGGTCTGTGCTGTTCCTTTGGATTCATCAGCAGCGTGGAGAGGGGGAGCCTGCTGCATTGGCAACAGCTTGCTCTCCATATCGTACAGCCCTGGCTTGCATATAGGGAATATCACAGGTGCATGGTCAACCCCAAACACTATCTTGGCTTTTTTTTTGCACTATTTAAGGAGTTGGTGGTAGACCTGAGGAGAGCTAAGGTACCGGTGACTCCTGTTTCCATCCAGGGGGTCAGTGTGGACATGGTGGAGGATTACAAATACCTGGGGATACGAATTGACAATAAACTGGACTGGTCAAAGAACACTGAGGCTGTCTACAAGAAGGGTCAGAGCCGTCTCTATTTCCTGAGGAGACTGAGGTCTTTTAACACCTGCCGAACGATGCTGAGGATGTTCTACGAGTCTGTGGTGGCCAGTGCGATCATGTTTGCTGTTGTGTGCTGGGGCAGCAGGCTGAGGGTAGCAGACACCAACAGAATCAACAAACTCATTCGTAAGGCCGGTGATGTTGTGGGGATGGAACTGGACTCTCTGACGGTGGTGTCTGAAGAGAGGATGCTGTCCAAGTTGCATGCCATCTTGGACAATGTCTCCCATCCACTACATAATGTACTGGGTGGGTACAGGAGTACATTCACCCAGAGACTCATTCCACCAAGATGCAGCACAGAGCGTTATAGGAAGTCATTCCCGCCTGTGGCCATCAAACTTTACAACTCCTCCCTTGGAGGGTCAGACACCCTGAGCCAGTAGGCTGGTCCTGGACTTATTTCCTGGCATAATCTATATATTACTATTTAATTATTTATGGTTTTATTACTATTTAATTATTTATGGTGCAACTGTAAGGAAAACCAATTTCCCCCGGGATCAATAAAGTATGACTATGACTATTTACTTTGCAGTTTATTGTACTGTCCTACTACCACAAAGCAACACACTTCAGGTCAGACAAGCCACTGGTGATGAAGCTGACTCTTTGTAGTGGAACAGTTAGATACAAGAGAATTACCAGACCCTTGTCTGAACTGGCAAGGCAGCATCAAAAAATAAGACCATTCAGCCCTTTCAACCACTGCAAGCCCCCACTGCTGACCTTAAGGCCATTGGATGTAGGAGCAGAATTAAGCCATTGGACCCATTGAGTCTGCTCTGCCATTCCATCATTGCTGACTAATCTATGCATTCCATAATCTCATACACCTCTATCAAGTCTCCTCTCACCCTCCATCCCTCCTCATTCTTCTGTAAGTGCCCTCTTGGCAAAGCCCTGTACATTTATACAGAATATCCACTGGGCCATTGATGGTAACACCACACCCCTTGCTGACTGCATTGCCCTTGCTGGAGGCAGGTTATTGAGGTCTGCACTTTCCTCACAAGTCCTCAACCCGTCCACAGGTGCTCCACCTTCTCTTGCTGCACCCCTGCTCCACGTTAGAGTTTTCCACAGGCAGTTAATAGACAAGAACCTCAGCCCCAGATCCCAGAGGATATTTAAGACCACCAAGAGGATCCACCAGCATCTCCCCCCACCCCACTTGTGACATTTACCAGGAGCGTTTTGTAGACAAAGGGCCTGAAGCATTGTTGACGATCCCTACCACCCATCCCACAATCTCTCTGACCCACTACCATCAGGAAGGAGGTACAGGAGCATCAGGACTAGGACTGACAGACTGGGTAACAGCCTCTTCCCTCAAGTTGTGGAACTAATGGCTACCCTGCCACCTCTGAGGTTGCGTCAGTAGGTCAGCAAGCTGTTTACCTGAGCTGCACACTACGAATAGTATTTTAATAACTTACTTGCGGTTTTGTGTGCTGTGTGTGACATTTGTTTTGTGGGCACACCATGCTCCAGAGGAATGCTGTTCGGTTTGTTTGTATACATGTACACTAAGATGACAATAAAGTTGAACTTGATTTTGGCCTGAACTTGCCAAGTGTGGATATGCAAGGTCAGGAGGGGTTCCTAGCGGTTACCCTCCTGAGTATACAGTTCCAGGAAAAGGCACCCATCTGTTAACGTAGTCGTAGAGAATGACGACCTCCAGGAACTTGCCCTTCCTCTGATTAAGGATGTCCCGTACTATTTACACTACAAATGATTACATGGGTGGGAGCGGTGGTGCTGTTGAAAAAGGACACAGCCCAGATGTAGTGCAGAGTGGAGGTGCCTGGCAACAGTTTGAACGAGATCAGATCAACAAGTGGATCCCAGCGTTATTTAAACACACACACACACGCACACACACGATGGACGACATCATGAGGAGGAGTTTACCCAAGATTCTCTCGGCCACGGTTCAAAATCACAGCAAAGTTCAGAGTACATTTATTATCAAAGTACTCGATGTGTACAGCATACAACCTAGAGATTCATCTCCTTACAGACAGCCACAAAACAAAGAAACACAAACGCACCCGTTTTTTAAAAAAAAGACCGTCAAACACACCCTGTGCAGAGAGAAACAAAAACAAATTGTGCAAACAACAAAAGTAAGCAAATAGCATTCGGACCAAAGTGACCCCATGGGCACAAAGCCCAGAGCAGGTCAGAGCTTTAGAACAAAACCCTGCTCCAGCGCAGTCGTACAAGGGTTAAGAGGTTTGGGGGATGTGGGGTCGATTTCAACATTTCAGAGAACTTTGGATTAGGAAGGGATGGGCGTGGCATGGGGGGGGGGCTACAGTCCGGGTACAGGTTGATGAGACCAGGCAGATTAATAGTTCAGGATGGACTAGATGGGCCGAAGAGCCTGCTTTTGTGCCGTAGTGGTCTACGACTATAAAGGTGCACATCGGTAAACCAGATACCTCACCACGCCAGAGAATCAGATTCATTCCTGACCTTGAGTGTTGTCCATGTGGAGTTTGCCGGTTCAAAGCATTATCAAAGTATGCATAATTTATCATGTACTGCCCTGAGGGTCATCTTCTTTCAGGCATTCACAGTAGAACAAAGAAATACAATAGAATCAATAGAACATTGAGCATAGAAATCAACAGCACATTACAGGCCCTACGGCGACAATATTGTGCCGACCATGTAACCTACTTTAGGAACTGCCTGGAATTTCCCTACTGCATAGCCCTCCATGTACCTATCTAAGAGTCTCATAGAAGACCCTATTGTATCCACCTCTGCCACCTTCGCTGGCAGTGTATTCCACGCACCCACCACTGTGTGTGTGAAAAACTTACCTCTGACATCCCCCTCATACCTACTTCCAAGCACCTCAAAACTGTGCCCCCTCGTGTTAGCCATTTCAGCCCTGGGAAAAAGCCTCTGGCTATCCACACGATCAATGCCTCTCATCACCTTAGACACCTCGATCAGGTCACCTCTCAGCATCCTTCGCTCCAAGGAGAAAAGGCCAAGTTCACTCAACCAATTCTCATAAGGCACACTCTCCAATCAATGAAAACCTATACACAAAGACTGCCAATGTGGGAAAAGACACAAAAAAAAAGGGAGAAATGAAATAAATAAATAATGCTGAGAACATGAGTTGCAGGGTCCTTGAAAGCAAGTCTACAGATTGTAGTTCAGAGTTGAAGTGAGTGAAGTTACCCACACTGGTTCGGGAGCCTGATGATTGAAGGTAAATAACTGTTCCTGAACCTGGAGGTGTGGGGCCTCAGGCTCCTGCCCCTCTTTCTTGATGACAGCAGTGAGAAGAGAGTGTGGCCTGGATGGTGGGGGTCCCTCATGATAGACAACTGACCAGGACACATTCTCCCTGTGACTGCATGTCTGTCGCTGCCTCCCCCCCGCCACCCCCACTTCAGGTGACCCGGTTTCCTCCCCTGTCCCAAAGACGTGCAGGCTGGTAGGTTATCACCTGCTGCAACCTCCCCTGAGGGGTACAGGCTGGTGGGAAGTTGGAGAAGGTGGTTTGAATAAAATGGGATTAGCATAGATGATGTACAGGTCAGACTCGATGGGCTAAATGGCCTGTTTTTTTTTCCTCTATGACTATGACTCCATGACTCCAACCCCAGTTCACAGCTGTGCCCATAACCAGGGTAAAGAATCCAATTGCAGGGCAGCTCCCCAAATAAACTCTTTCCTGGTAAACCATCTGTTGTAGAATTAAAGCATTTGGCTGCCATCCTGGGCAAGGGGAGCGAGGATCTGCAAAGGAGCCAGCTTCAAGCACACTGGTTGCAGGCAAAATCCTTGGAAAACTCCCAGTAAATCACTGGGGAAGTCGAAGGCCCAATGCCTGTGGAGGCTGACGGCCGAAGAAGATGGCGTGTCCTGGGGTGGGGGATGGGAGGGGGTAAAAAGGGTTTGGTTTGCTGTTGTTGCTTTGTCACTTGGTAATTTCTGTGTTATTGTGCTCTGCCAAGTATGGTCGGCGTGCTGTGTTGGCAAAGCATTAATACAAGGGATCCTGCAGACGTTGGAAATCCAGGGCAACACACACGAAATGCTGGAGGAACCCAGCAGGTCTGGCAGCATCACTGGGAAAGAGTTTCGGGCCGAGACCCTTCTTCAGCACTACACTGGGGCTGGAATGTGTGCTGGCCCAGCATACCTCTCTCTTAACACAAACAACACATTTCACCGTACGTTTCAAAGCCTGTGCGGCAAGCATTTCTGATTCCGAGTCTGTACCACGGGACCATGACTGGAAAATTACGACGCAGTAACTATTCCTCAGAACAGCAGGAAAGAACAACTGGCCGAAAGGTCTTCTCAGGCCATCAGGCAGGAGATACAAAAGCCCGGAATCACGTACCACCATGCTCACAGACAGCTTCTAACCCACCGTTATAAGTTTATTGATTAGCTCCCTCGTACAATAATTTGGACTTTTGATTTTACAACATACCTTGTTATGGTCTTGCACCTTGTCTGTACTATCTCTGTAACTGTTAAACTTTACTCTGCATTCTCTCTTTTTTTTCCTCTCTTCTACCTCAATACACTGTGTAATGATCAGAGCGTATTTTTTTTTCAAAATATACTTTATTCAAAAATAAAATTATATACAATAAGCCATTCAATGACTCTCAATCCTTGATCAGAGCGTATTATCTTACCATTGCCAGGCAGAGATCCCGAGGAACACAACCCAGCCTACAATGCTCCTTACCGTCACCCCGCAGCCGCTATAAGCCGGCACAGTTTTCGAGAGGGGGAGGGAATGAAATGGGCCACGTAACCACCAAAGAAATCAGATCAACATCAATCTGGAAGGTTTGGCTCTTCCTTCACTGGCAATCTCTATCTGGAGAGAATTTGTTTAAATCAGTTTCTCAAATCATGCGAAATCAGCAGACCAATCCCATGAGGGCTGAGTTTATTTCCTGCCCTGCAGTCTGGATCTGTGCCAACCCGGTGTATTCTGACCTGCTAAATCACAGGAGTAGGAGTGGTGTGTGCTCACAGACAACTCCAGCCCAGCCTTTGCTGGACACTGCAGACGGGACAGGCAAGGGTTAACATTGTACTGCTGCCCGACGTTACTCAGCAATCCAACAGCCTCCAGATATGATGTAGTATCACAGGCTGGGCAACCCAGCCAGAAACTCTGAATGGAGACAGAGACAGACACACGACATTTCCACTGCTCACTCACTCGTCAACCCAGCTGCAAAAACCCGTTAAACCTGCTCAGCGTTCTGAGGTGACCCACTTGGGAGATGGTTTTGTTTCAGAGTCCGGTCGACCACAGATTCTGCTTCCGTCACAGTGACAAAGACTTCCGTTAACTCTAAACCAACTAAGACCACAAGGCATAGGAGCAGAATTAGGCTATTTGACTCATCAAAAATGCTCCACCATTCCACCGTGGCTGATTTATTTTCCCTCTCAACCCTATTCCCCTTCCTTCTCCCTGTAACTTTTTGACGTCCTTACTAATCAAGAACCCACCAACCTGCACTTTAAATATACCCAAAGAATTGGCCTCCATTAGCCATCACAGATGCACCACTCTCTGGCTGAAGATATTCTTCCTTGTCACTGTTCTAAAGGGAAGGCAGACGCACGGGCCAGGGGCCCGACAGATGATCCATCTCACAGTGGAGACACAAGGGAAGTCACTGCTAATCACTCGTCACCGCTTCAGAGAGAGTCCCCAGCAAGGGCACAGATCGGCCCTTCCTCCCTCCGCGTGACCTCGACATCACGAGCACGTTCCTCCCACTGTTGCTAGCATCTACAGGAAGTGCTGTCTCAAGTAGGTAATATTTCAGTACATGTGACAATAATAAAACAATTCCAGTCTATCCGGGACACACCATCCTCTCACAGAGGGTACAGAAGCCTCAAGACCCACATCACCAGATTCAGGAACAGCAACCTTCCTTCAACCGTTCAGTTCTTGAACCGTCCAGTACAGCACTGATCACCACAGTTCAGCAACACTATCATCACTCGGCACAAAAATGGGATTTGAGTTTTATTTTTCATTTGTGTTTAATTAGATTAGATTAGATTATGAGGACACTCAGTCCTCGTTTATTGTCATTTAGAAATACATGCATTAAGAAATGATACAATGTTCCTCCAGAAAGATATCACAGAAACACAGGACAAACCAAGACTAAAACTGACAAAGCCACATAATTATAACATATAGTTACAACAGTGCAAAGCAATACCGTAATTTGATAAAGAGCAGACCATGGGCACGGTAAAAAAAAAAGTCTCAAGTCCCAATAGCCCCATCATCACATGCAGATGGAAGCACCGCAAACTTGCTGATGCACTGGAAGCACATGAACCGCAGCCAACTTTGAGTCCGTCCGAAAACTTCGAGCCTCTGACCAGCCCTCTAACACCGAGCATCATCTCTGCCGAGCGCCTCGACCCCACCCTGGCCACCGAGGACTCGGGGCCTTCCTCTCCGGAGATTCTGGATCACACAGTCGCAGCGGCAGTGAAGCAGGGATTTCAGAAGTTTCACCAGATGTTCCTCCGTGCTTCTCATGTCTGTCTCCATCAAATCAGGATTGTGCACGGCACCCTACTTGACAGACAACAGATATCATTCACCGGAGTGGCCGCTGCAAGCTGCGTCGCGCCGCCATCTTCTCCTCCCTCCGCAATTTATGCTTTTCTTGTGAATGGTGCTTCTCCGAAGCGATGTGCCTGTGATCGACGGGGTAGAAGGAGCTGCGAGGCCTCAACTGTTGCGCCCACGAGACCCTCATGCCGCGGCATCACCCGTTACAGTCACCCAGGAGAGGAGGCACTGGAGGCAGAGGAGAAAGAGAGCAGAACATGCCAGAATCTGTGCTGAGTCGGGAGCTGGCCCCTGCAGGCCGGCTCTCCTGTCGGCACAGCTCTCCAGTGTTCGCTCCCTGGAAAACAAGCTGGACTGCTTTCATCTGCAGCTGACCCGGAGCAAGATCAGCAACTGCTACGTGCTTGTTCTTGCAGAAACGTGGCTCCAGGACAAAGTCCCATGCACCATCAACCTTCAGGCCACACCACTCAGGGACTTGTACTAATACTATTTTGTGACCGTGTGCTATTTCAACCACATGCGCTCTCCGTTGCGTGCACCGTGTTTTGCACTTTGGCTCCGAGGAACAATATTTCATTGAGCTGTATACGTGTGTAAACAGGCTGAATGGAAATTAAGCTTGATCTTGCTACTACAAGTAAGTTTTCCATTGCATCTGTGTACTCATGAACTTGAACATCTGATAATCAACTCCACTTGAACTTCAAGGCAGATCATTGATAATGACCAACAAGAGAGAATCTGCAGATGATGGAAAGATGCAGGTCCTGCTGAAGGGTTTCAGCCAGAAACATAGACTGTACTTTCTTCCATTGATGCTGCCTGGCCTGCCGAATCCTCCAGCATCTTGTGTGCGTTTCATTGACATAACCAACTATTTTACACACAACAGGCTCCCAGGTCAAAGTCAAGTTTATGATCAAAGTACATATGTGTTATACACTACCTTCAGATTCATCTTCTTGAAGGCAGTTACAAGAAAATAAAGAAATAGAACAGAACTTCTCCAAGACCTGATCCCGGGGAGAGGAAGGGTCTTTGCCAAGATGACGTAGGTGGGCTACACCTGGGGACAACTTGAAAGACTGGGCCAGAACAGAGGACTCCTGACAAGTTGCTGTTGCCCCAGTAGGGGTGATGGGCTGATGGGCTGAAGTAAGTAATTATACATAAGCAAAGACTGACAAACAGCGTACAGTGAAATGCATTGTTCGCAATAACATCTAGCACACCAAGGACGTGCTGGGGGGAGAGCGCAACTGCCACTACACATTCCAGCACCAGCGTAGGTGGACATGCTATGTTGGTGTTGGATTGTGTAGTGACACTTGTGGTCTCCCCCCAGCTCATCCTTGGTATGTTAGATGTTATCAGAAACAACGCATTTCACTGTATGCAGAACACAACAAGCAATAAAACAACAGCACCCCCACACTTACACTGCCCTCTAACCCCAAAACAGTCCGTATTCTCGGCCCCCAGCCGACTCGGACTCGCAAGTTACACTGATAAATGCCCAGTTAAGGATCTATTGCTGGCTGGTGGACCATGGGCTGTTTACTGAAAGAAAGAGGTTTCTGCAATGTACAGCAGCACCTGGCGAGAGGTCAAGAGCATCAATCCTGTTGTACACTGCAAAGCAATTTTAAAGAAAATGATTCTGATGATAGCAAAGCGGGCCGCAGCGATGGAGGCAGAGAAGCACAGATAACAAATGATGTGCAAAAGGCAACCTTTTCTTTGAAAGCCGAGACAAAATTTCCACAGAATACTTGGAATCGGTACAGTGATGAGTTCATGTGATTGTAAGCAATATCACTTCCTGTTGCAGTTGGCTTTTGGACCAGAGAAAGTTAGAGCGCAGCCTGGCTCCGCTCCGTGATGTTGCCAGATAGCGAGGGCGGCCAGGGGCCTAGAGCTCAACTCCAGCAGCCAGGCAGAGATCACAGGCACAGCACAAGGTTGATGAGTCCGATAGCCAAGGCCTCCTGACCAGAGCCTTGGGTCTGCAAATCTGCAGGTCCACTGAGGAAATCAGAAGCCTGATGTCTGCAAGTCTTCTGGAAACTGGAGGCCCAGAGGCAACCGACCTGGGATGGGAGGAGTGAGTGAGAGAACGAGACAGAACGAGAGAGAGAAAACGAGGGGGGAGGGAACCAGAGGACGAAAGAGCGGGCGAGGGAATCAGAGGACGAAAGAGCGGGCGAGGGAACCAGAGGACGAAAGAGCGGGCGAGGGAACCAGAGGACGAAAGAGCGGGCGAGGGAACCAGAGGACGAAAGAGCGGGCGAGGGAACCAGAGGACGAAAGAGCGGGCGAGGGAACCAGAGGACGAAAGAGCGGGCGAGGGAATGAACATGTGGTGGCTGCATGGGGAGAAGGAGCTTGCTTGCTTTGCTGTTTTACTGTTGCTTGTGTTGTTCTGCTGAATGGGATGGACACCCTACGTTAGTGCTGAAATGTGTGCCAACACTCGCAGGCTGCCCCCAGCAGACCCTATGGGTTGCTAACACAACAATGCTGATTTTACCGCATGTCTTGGTGGACACATAATAAATAATCTGAACCAAGAGGCACATAGGCTGATATTTCTGTCCATAAGACCAGAAGGTATTGGAGCAAAATTAGACCATTCGGCCCATCGAGTTTGCCCTGCCATTCCGTTATGGCTGATTTATTATCCCTCTCGACCCCATTCTCCTGCCTTCTGTCCATAACCTTTGATGCCCTGTATCAAACCTTTCCTTTTCACAACATCACCCTAAACACCAAACACCTTGTAAGTGAAGTTACTGTGATGGCCTACTTGTGCACAGCAAGCTCCCAGAGACAAAGAAACGTCCCTCAGCGATGACACCTAACAGCACCCTGGAGATGATGGCCTGTCCTCCAGACCATCACCAAGCCAAATGGCTATCAGCCGTGTCAGCGGGCCAGGAAATTTGAATTTCAACTTTTATCAGGTCTCCCCCTCAGCTTCTGCTACTCCAGAGAAAACAAGCCAAGACTGACCAATCTCTCCTCATAGCTTATCCTCTCTAACCCAGGCAGCATCCTGGTGAACCTCCTCTGCACCCTCTCCAAAGCCTCCACAAACCTCCCTGTAATGGGTCGACCAGAACCAAACGCCGTACCCAACATCTCTGCCCTTCCATGTTTAAGGGTCCTGCCAGGTGCATACACACCCAGGGTATAAGCACCAGGGAAACTAGCGTCTTGCAGCAGTGGTGTTATACATTACGGGCACGGCCAGCAGTTAATGTGGAATAAATAATCATAAATTACACACAACTTGATAATCAGGAGTCTTCAACCCACCTCCAAGAGCGGCAATGGCAAAAACTAGAGGGCATCCATTTTGAATGCAAGAGACCATAAGACACAAGACCAGAATCAACCCATCGAGTCTGCTCTGCCATTCTATCATGGCTGATTTATTATCTCTCTCAACCCCATTCACCCTTACTAATCAAGAACCTACCAACGCTTTAAATATACCAAAGACTTGGCCTCCACAGCCATCTGTGGTAACGGATTCCAAAGATACACCACCCTCTGGCTAAAGAAATTCCTCCTCATCTCTGTTCTAAAGGGAAGTCCTTGCATTCTGAGTAGCACCATCTGGTCCTAGCCTGCCCCCACTATAGGAAACATCCTCTCCACATCCTCTCTATCTAGCCCTTTCAATATCCAATAGGTTTCAATGAGATTCTACCCCCTCCCCCAATTCTTCTATACACCAGTCAGTACGGGCCCAGAACCATCAAGTGCTACTCGTACATTAACCCTTCCGTTCCCAGGATCATTCCAGTGAATATCCTCTGAACCCTCTCCAATTTCAGCACATCCCTTCTTAGATAAGGGGCCTAAAACTGCTCCTAATGCTCCAATACTTTAAGATTAGTATTCATTGGGCTATGTATTACACAGACAGTGGCGGGTGTGTGGAATGTGCTGCAGGGGTACTGGTAGAGGTAAGTACATTAGGGACATTTAAGAGACTCCTCGATAAGGACATGCATGACAGAAAAATGGAGAGCCATGTTGAATGGAAGGGTGGTGGGGTGAAGATACATCTCTACCAAAGGAGGTGCAAGGTGCACCTTCCCTCCGTTAGCCTGCAGGTCACCCTTGGGCAAGGTGTAGCACCAGCTTAGCGCCCCGATCACATGAAGCTATGGGAGCAGGTGGTAGATGGTCGTATGAGCAGCTGGTGCGTATCACAAATCCTGGTTATGCAACCATTGACACCAGGCAGACAATCCCTGAAGAGTATTGATAATGACTGGGGTCACCCATCTTGTAAAGACACTGCCCAGAAGAAGGCAATAGCAAACCACTTCTGTAGAAAGATTGGACAAGAACAATCATGGTCAAGGGAAGACCATGATCGCCAATGCCATACGACACAGCACGTAATGATAGTGAGGATAATGTGGAATGGAAGGGTTAGATTGATCCTGGAGTAGGTTTATACAAGTTGACACATCACTGGCCAAATGGCCTGTACTTTGCTGCTCTGCTCCATGTTCTATATGGAATAATAAATAAAAATATCAACCACATCGCTGCAAGAAGGAGCAGGGAAAAAAAAACTGTGTGTTAGTTTTTTCAGGTCAGTCCAGGAACACGATGGTAGACATTGTTGAACCTCGCTGTGTGGGTCTTCAGACTCCCGTACCTCCTGCCTAATGGCAGCAACGAGGAGAGGACACAAACTGGATGGCAGTGGTTACTACTGTGGTGATCGGTGAATTATAGTGGGTCCGTGTTCTTACTGAGGCAGGGGTTGATTAAACGATGGATGTTCGTGCTTCCCGACAGCAATCAATGAGGCACATCATCACACCCTCCCAGGGCCCTAGTACAACTGATGAGATTGATATCAAAAGCAGTCAGGACACAGGGGAAGATGCCTTGTAGTTCCTGTAGCAGGCAGTGATGCAGCTGGTCAGGAACAGTCAATGGTGCTCCTGTAAAAATTGTTTAGAATGTGGGGGGGGGGGGGGGGGAGAAAGTGCCTCACTCACCTCAACCTCCTCAGAAAGCAAAGACACTGCTTGCCTTCCAATCTTGGCCATATCCAAACTGTAGCAATACCTCAACTTAACGTTTGCCAAGATTCAGCAACCTGTGGCGTGAACGCATTGGCGTGACAAAGAGGTGGAAGCGGAAAATGTGAGGGGCGTGCAGGAGATTCTGATGTTCACAGTGTTATTTACACACTTATTTATTTAGCATACTTTGTTTCTTTTTAATATTTGCAATTGATCTCCTTTGGCACATTGGTCGTTTGTCAGCCTTGTGTGTAGTTTTTCATTGATTCTATTGTAGTTCTTTGTTCAACTCTGAATGTCTGCAGGAAAACGAAACTCCGGGTAGTACTTGGTGGCATACTGTAGATGTGCTTTGATAGTAAATTTATTTTAAACTATATAGGTTAAGGAAATGGGTAACAGTTTGTCAGATGGAGCACATAATGTGGGAAAACACCACCAAGCTACCCACGCTGTTATGTAGAACAGATCAACAGGATGTTGTTTAGATATAGACAGACCACAGAATGCTGACTTAGAGAGGTGTGCGAGCCCTCATACACCGAGCACAAAGTCAGCATGTGTGTACAGCAGGTAGAGCATAGGGACTGACTCTGCCCAGCATGGACTCCATGGACCGAATGGCCCGTTTCCATGCCACAGGACACGATGACACTGGAGTATACAGGCAAGGTAGACTTCATTAACTGGGCAGTGCATTAGTGAGACCACATCAGGGGTAGTGCAGTCTCCTTATACAACGACGTTCATTCATTGGAGATAGTTGAGAGAAGCTTCACCAGGTGCATTCCTAAGAAACGAAGGGGGTTGGCTCATGAGGAAAGATTGAACACCATGGACTTATGCTCACTGGGGTTGAGAAGAATAATGTGATAGCCTTAGAACAGTACAGCACTGAGATGGGCCAGTCATTAATAATGGCTGGAGTCGCCCATCTAGTAAAGACACTGCCCAGAAGGAGGCAATGGCAACCACTTCTGCAGAAAAAATTAGCCAAGAACAATCATGGTCATAGATAGAGAAAAAGAGAAAGAACAACAGCGTGAAGGGGGACTTCCCCACAAGCGCAGATTAAAGATAGGCGGAAGATCATGATTGCCCATGTCATATGACACAGCTGATGACGATTCCCAGATGCCTCTGTTCTAATGCACTCCTTAGTACCCTGCCACTGACTGTGCAAACAATCAAATTGCTTCCAGTCACTTAAGTGGGGCTAGATGGTCCATCCATACATTTACCCAATCTGTACCTCTCTCACTGAAAGGCTCACCAGGAGAACAACAAGGTTGGTGCTGAGAGAATATTTCCCCTAGGGGAGATAGCTAGAATTAGCAGGCAGAGTTTCAGAATACGGGGAAGCCTAGTCCCATCAACCTGCACCTGGACCACAGCCCACTACACCCCTCCTGTCCAGGTACTCATCCAAGAATAAGGGATGACTTTGTGCCCCTTCCTTTCTAGTTCTCTTGAAGAGTCTTGGCCCAAAACGTCAACTCTTTATCCCTCCTTCTCATGTCCTACCTCCCAGGGGACCAGTGTTGTGTATTTAATATCAGTAAAATTGTATATATATTGTTTGATTAAGCATTCTTTGTTGTTTCAATGCTGTATTATGGTTATAAGTATGAAGAGTGTGGTGACATGCCTCACCAAGTATTGTCCAGAAGAACATGCATCCATTGCGTAATCAGCTCCTGCCTCGGGAGACTTGGACCATTTCAATTCATCCATCGTGACAACAGATACTATCCATTGGCTCTCCACTCTGATCGGATCCACCCAGGCTCTCTTCTCGCTGCGGCCATCAGGAAGGTGGTACAGGAGCCCCAGGACTCACACCACCAGGTTCAATAACAGTTATTACCCCTCCATCATCAGGCACCTGAACCAGAGGGGATAACTTCACTTGCCCCATCACTGAACTGTTCCCACAACCCATGGACACACTTTCAAAGGACTTTATATTAATGCTATTGATATTAATTGCATATATATTTATAATTACTTCCTTTTTGCTTTCCTATTTCTTCAATTTGATGTCTTTTGCACAGTGATTGATTATCCATCCCGTTGGGTGTGGTCTTTCATTGAATCTATAGTCAGACTTTATTGATCCTGGGGGAAATTGGTTTTCGTTACAGTTGCTCCATAAATAATAAATAGTAATAGAACCATAAATAGTTAAATAGTTATATGTAAATTATGAAATAAGTCCAGGACCAGCCTATCGGCTCAGGGTGCCTGACCCTCCAAGGGAGGAGTTGTAAAGTTTGATGGCCACAGGCAGGAATGACTTCCTATGACGCTCTGTGCTGCATCTCGGTGGAATGAATCTCTGGCTGAATGTACTCCTGTGCCCACCCAGTACATTATGTAGTGGATGGGAGACATTGTCCATGATGGCATGCAACTTAGACAGCATCCTCTTTTCAGACACCGCCGTCAGAGAGTCCAGTTCCATTCCCACGACATCACTGTCCTTACGAATGAGTTTGTTGATTCTGTTGGTGTCTGCTACCCTCAGCCTGCTGCCCCAGCACACAACAGCAAACATGATAACACTGGCCACCACAGACTCATAGAACATCCTCAGCATCGTATGACAGATATCAAAGGACCTCACTCTCCTCAGGAAATAGAGATGGCTCTGACCCTTCTTGTAGACAGCCTCAGTGTTCTTTGACCAGTCCAGTTTATTGTCAATTCGTATCCCCAGGTATTTGTAATCCTCCACCATGTCCACACTGACCCCCTGGATGGAAACAGGGGTCACCGGTACCTTAGCTCTCCTCAGGTCTACCACCAATCTGTTATGGTTCTTGGATTTACAGAGTATGCCCGCAAGAAAATGAATCTCTGGTTTGCATATGGTGACACATGTACTTTGATAATAAATTTACTTTGAACTTTTGTACTTTGGACCATTTGGACGACTAGAACATGTCAGGCTGTGGTTCACTGGCTAAAGCCCGGTGTTTAACAGCATCATTCCCTCAAAATTGATTGCCAATCTCAATTATTTTAGGAATAAAGAGAAGAGGAGGAAGAAATTCAGCCCAGAGTCTATTCTACCAGTGATCGAATTCATAACCATGCTGCTTCCCTGTTCCACATCCCTGCCATCTGACCCATCCCAACTCTCAACACACCACTGGGACCTGGCCACATTCCCTACTCTGAGCCTCAACAGGCCTGACGAAGTCTCTCCTCATCACAAGGCTCCCAATAAACTAGACGGAAGGGACTGCTGAATGAACACTGCCATTGTGAACACAAATCAAAGGAACAAGGCTTTCCTCTTTGGAGTGAAGGAGGATGAGGGACAACTGATAGAGGTGTACAAGATGAGATGTTAAGAGGCATAGACAGGGCAGAAATGGCTATTAAGAGGCCATGATTTTAAGGTGATTGGCAGCAAGTGTGTGGGGGGGGATGGGGGGGATGGGAAGGGGATACCAGAGGTAGTTTTTTTTAAATAAACAGAGCTGTGGTTGTATGGAACACCTTGCCAGGGGTGATGGTAGAGGCAGATTCATTAGGAGCATTGAAGAGACTCTTAGATAGGCCCATGGAGGACTATGTGGGAGGAAAGGGTTAAATTGGCCATAGAACAGGTTAAAAGGTTGGCACAACTCTGTGAGCTGAAGGGTCCGGACCGTGCTGCAAAGTAGCAAGGAGGCACCTGACCCCCACAAGCTGCTCTACCACCCAATATGACAAGGTTAAACTTGTTCCCTCTGGAATTTGACCTTTTCTTCCAAGCTGTCCACCTTACCTCAACCACCCCACCAGATCCCCCCTCAGTATCTGCCACTCCAGAAAAAAAATGACCAAGTCTGTCCAATCAGTCCAAAAGAAATGAGTTCTCCATTTCAGCATTTGGATCAGTTTCAGTTTCACCACCCACAACCCCTCCTCCACAGGAGCAGACACCGGCCTCATACAACCAACCACCACCAAATACGATCTGTGCTCTCTCCTTTTTCTCCTTTCCATTCCTCTCACCTGCCCACTGCCTCCCTCTGGTGCCCCTCCTCCTTCCCATTCTCCCACTCTCCTCTCTTATTAGATTCCTTGTTCGTCAACACTTTACATCTTCCACCTAGCATCTCCAATGAAGAACTTATTCTGGAGAAAATGTAAACTCCTGTGATATTTGTAACGTGAAATACAACAACCAGCAAGCCACATTGGGCTTGTATGGGGTAACGGGAGGAGAAGATGGCGGTGTGACGCAGCTCGCAGCGGCCACTCCGGTGGTGATGTCTGTTATTTGTCAAGTAGGGTGCCGTACACGATCCTGATTTGATGGAGACAGATGTGAGAGCACGGAGGAACATCTGGTGAAACTTCTGAAATGCCTGCTTCGCTGTTGCTGCTACTGTGTGGTCCGGAATCTCCGGAGGGGAAGGCCCTGAGTCCTCGGCTTTGCTTGTTGCTCAGCGGCCGGGGCAGAGTCAAAGCACTCAGCAGAGGATGGTGCTCGGAGAGGCTGTATCAGAGGGGCTGGTCAGAGGCTTGAAGTTTTTGGACGGACTCAAGAGTCGGCTGCGGTCGGGTGCTTCCAATGCATCGGCAAGTTGTCGACACTTGGAGGTTCATGGCAGGGAGAGTTTCTCCCTTCTGCCGTCTGCGTTAGATGATGAGTCAATCGGGACTTTGAGACTTTTTTTTACCGTGCCCATGCTCTGCTCTTTATCAAATTATGGTATTGCTTTGCATTGTTGCAACTATACGTTATAATTACGTAGTTTTGTCAGTTTTAGTCTTGGTTTGTCCTTTTTTTTGTGATATCATTCTGAAGGAACACTGTATCATTTTTTAATGCATGCATTTCTAAATGACAATAAACGAGGACTGAGTGTCCTCATAATCTAATCTAAAAGGAGGAGAACCAGCATTGTGGGGTGTGGGGGATGCATGTTTGGCTGAGACAACTACACCTTCATTGGAGATCCATTCACCATTTGCATGACATATCCCCGGCAATAAAGCCAACTGAAAGCTAATTAAGAAAGGTACAGAACGACACCACAAGTGTCTCCATGGTGTACACAATGAACCGTTGCCCCACAGAGGGCAAACAGAAATTGCTGTCAACCTCTGTGTCTCTGGCTGGAAAGCATATTGGACCCAGGAAGGACCATGCTGCTCAGAGGAAGCGTGAAAGTGAGGAAAGCAGTGGTCCGACTACAACAATTTTCATAGGCAACATTTCTGAGAAAATATCTGATGTGTTGATCAGGCAGTTACTTGCAAAATATGGCTTGGTTTCAAGCTGGGAGAGAGTTCAAGCAACTTCGGGAAAGTTGCAAGCATTTTGCTTTTATGAGTATAAACAACCAGAATCCATTCTGCATGCATTATGGTTATTGCACGAAGTTCAACTGGGGAGAAAAAGCTGCTTGTAAAAGTAGATGCAAAGACCAAAGCCCTTTTGGATGAATGGAAGGCCAAAGGGAAGGAATTAATGGAGATATGAAAACAGAGGATTTGTCTGACGACATTGTGGAGAGATCAAATCATAAAGGGAGCAATAGAAGAATTAGTAAGAGAATACTCCAGTGAACTAAATGCACCTTCCCAAGATCAAACTAGAAAGAAGGAGGAAAAGAAAGGGGAGGATAACACAGATGCTATGGACATGGAAGAGTATAAATGAGACCTAATTTCTCAAGAAATCAGCAAATTCAGAGATATTCACAACTAGAAGAAAAAGGAAGGCAAGGAATTGAAATGTAAATAAGAGACAAAGAACATGAGTGAGAAAGAAAGGCATGAAAGAGAGAAGGAATATGAAAACGAAAAAGTAGAAATGTGAGTGTGAGCGGGATGGGGTCCGAGACCGAGACAGTGATAGGGAGCGAGAGAGAAGCAATGATGGAAGTAGATCCAGAGGGCAAAGCTAAGGAAAGGAGAAGAAAGTTGTCCAGAGCTGTCAGAACCACTTCCTGCAGTCCCAGAGTCAACTCCTACAACTACCACAGAGGAAGCCCCAGAAGGGGAGATTGTTTTTTCAGCCACAAGTCCCAGCTGCCAAGTAGGGTGACCTCCCTTGTCAGGAAAGCCATTATCCCACAAGAGTAAGAAATCCTCCACAGTGATTAAATCTTAAGGCCCAAGTGGGACAATCTAAAATTTACTATGCTGCAAATGCCTATATAGTAGTTGTACACATAGTATACTGTATATATAGTGTATGTATACAAGTTGAGATGCATTCTATATTGAGTTGGAGATTATAGTTAAGCTGGGAGGAATATTGCATATTTAATATCAGTAATATTGTAAAAATATTGCTTCATTCTTTAAAATCTGCAGCATTTTTTGTTGCTTATTCCTTATAGATATATGTAAAAAGTACGTGAATGGCATACGCCATCACACCACTGTGTCGTAAGTATGTGCACACAAAGTAATAACAAGTTGGACTCTCATTCTGAACTGCTTTGTTTTTCTTCCATTTAGTTCTATGTTTCTGAGTTACTAAAATAACAATCACAGCCTCGCTGGAGACTTGCCTGGCTCAGTGATCCGGAGAGCTGTATTGGCTGGAGTCAGGGCTTTATATATTGGCTCTCAGTAGGGTCACCCATGCCAAACAGGTCGGAGGTACAGGCCAGACTAAAAGTGGTCCACAGCTCCTCCAGTTTGGGGGGTTTAGCTCAGGGCTAGCAACCCTGACTGGTCAAACAAAACTGTTATGGAAACAGCAATGAAGAATCCTTCTACAAAGTACGACAGCGTTCCTGAGACTCCGTCCGGGACTTGCATGGCTGACAGTAGTGAAAACCGGGAAGAAACTACTGGCACAATGAAAGAAGCTCCGAACGCCACCAGAGATGGAAGACCTTCATTGCCGACCTAAACGCCAGCAGCCTAACAGGTAGCAAAAAAAAAAAAAAAAAATTTTTTTTTAATTAGATGCTGTGAACCTCCAGCACTTTGTGTGTGTTGCTATGAATTTCCAGCATCTGCAGAATCTCATGCTTGGGATCAACCAGGTTTACAATCACTAGAAACACACCTTACTCTGGAATTTCAAACTTTCAGATTTTTATTGAGCAGTGTTAAAAACAGAATAGACACCTTCAGAAAGAATGCCTTTTAAATAAACTCCTATTGGTGCATAAATACAAAGTGTTGCAGCTGGAAACCTTTCCTAATTTAAACACAAGCGCTAGATGTTTAAATAGTCACATTCCTGCTGTAACACCCTGATCAGATCACTTGCGTGCAGCCTAATTTCATCAACAGAAGCTGTTAAAAAGTCAGAGTCATGAGTTTATCTAACCGAAAACAGCAGATATCAGGTGAAAATACAGGCCAATGCAACTTCACCAGAACTAAACTACGTTTCCTAGCTTCTCCCATCATGTAGAAGGTGCAGGAGCCTCAGGATTCACACCACCAGGTTCAGGAGCAGTTACTACCCCTCAATCATCAGGTTCTTGAATAAAAGGGGATAACTACTCTATCTATTGAGATGTTCCCACAATCAATGATCTCACTTTAAGGACTCTTTATCTCATTATCTCATGTTCTCATTATTTTTTGCTATTTATTTAATTTGTATTTGCACTGTGATCAATCTTTCATTGATCCTATTATAGTTACCATTCTATAGATTTGCCAAGTATGCCCGCAGAAAATTGAGTCTCAGGGTTGTATGTGGTGACATAGGTGTACTCTGATAATAAAATCTACTTTGAACTTTGAACTCTTTTTTTCAAATGAATTCATAACTCTCTCTAAAAAAAAAACACTGGTCAGGTCACATTTCGCTCATCACCGAGTGAGCATACTTCCAAAATGAGTAACCAGATCATAGATTCAAAAACAGACAAAAGGTCCATGATCCATACAGATGGAATGATTTGATGTAATATGGCCTCAGATCATTCTACTTGCATTCCTCAGTAATTCACATATTAAAAGGAAGTCATTATGATAATTAAACATTATTCTTGACATCTCAAACCAAGCAGAGTAGTTTTTCCTATGATTTGACATCTCAAGAACAGAGGTGACCTCATCCCACTGTTTACAGAACACACTGTGACCCATCACAACGTGCCAAGCATTCCCTTAAAAGCCAGCCCCGTGCACTTGCCTGGAAGTGGTACTGTTTTCCCAGCTGCCTATCTCATCGGGAGCTGGCCGCTGGGAAGCAGCTCTGCCGCAGATTACAGAAACACGGCATCAGACATTCTTCACGTTAGTCAGGGCACCTTTGCCCTCTGGTGATGTCACCGAGGAAAAGGTTAGCAGAGCCTTCTAGTCACTCCTCAGAAACACAAGAGATTCTGCAGATGCTGGAACTCCAGAGGAACGCACGCAAAGCACTGGAGGAATGCAGCAGGTCAAGATTCAAAGATCCAAAGCACATTTATTATCACCTTGAAATTTGCCTGCTTACAGGCTGCCAGAAAGCAAGGAACCCCGATAACCCAATTTAAAAAAGAAAAACCAAGACTACTGTGCAGAGAAAGGGGGAGAGAGAGAAGAGCACAAACAATGCCATCAGTAGAAGTAAGCGACAGTATTCCGAAGCAGATTGAGTCCTTAGTTCTGCTCCCCGGAGCAGCTGGATTTGGCCCAAGCCTTTGTCTCGGTAGCACAGCAGCCGGAGCAGTTCACGGCCAAGAGATGAATGAACCTTGCAGGAGAGCGAGGAAAATCAGCCCGACACTCGCCTCCGGGCCCAGCACTCAGGCTTTCCAGTGCATCTCGACCAGCGTTTAAATTGTTCAAGCACTGGGTAGCGCCTCACTCGAGGGCCTGGACCACGGTGCAACAACGCGCCCGGTCCGCTCAGCCCGAAGCCGCTCTCGACCTCACCACATCGGCTCGGCGCTTGGAGCGAACCAACCTCACACTCGGGTCCGGTGGACAGGCGCTGAAACTCTTCTACACCAACTCCTCTCCAAATCGCTCACTCCGTCTCCCAGCTCCAACACGCCGTGCTTTGCGATGCTCCAGCACAAGCTCACCCCCCACCTCCCCCCGGAAACCAGCCTCACCTCCACCTGCCTCCTCATCATCTGCAGTGACGGCCCACCACAATTTCCTTCAAGAAAGATGTCACAAGTAACGTTTTCAGTCAACCTTTTGATCAGCCAGTAAGCTGTCACACACCTTTGGTAGTGCCGTCTTCAACTGGGAGAGTCAGGCGACATCTATGGAGAAGAATAAGTTTTGACTCAAGACCCTTCATCATTTCAGAGATCCTGCAGCATTTTGTGTGAGTTAGTCACACCTCGGCCTGGGGAAATCACGATAATCCAACCACCTGGGAACATTGCTTCCACAACAGGCCTCAATAAAGTAGTAAAAGAATTCAACAGACTTTAGGTGTCTTCCCTCTCTGGCCAGCGCCTCTGCTAGTCGCCCGTCTTTGAAACCGGCTCGGTTTTTCATTTCTTCAAGAGGACCACTGGGAATTCTGGGCGTTCCCCACATTTCCCAGCTTTTCTGTTTCCTTCCTCTCTCTGGCCCCAAGCTGATCACCATGGTAACCCAGGCCTCACCCTATCAGTGATATCCTCTCCATCCAGGGTGTGGTTATTCCCCTCCATAGATGCTGCCTGACTTGCTGAGTTCTTGCATAAAACTAGACCATAACACATTGGAGCCGAATTAGGCCACTCAGCCCATCGAGACTGCCTCATCATTTGATCAGGGCAGCACAGTAGTGTAGCAGTTAGTGCAATGCTCTACTGCGACAGCAATTCCCGCCACTGTCTGTAAGGATTTGTACATTCTCCCCGGAACAGCGTGGGTTTCCTCCGGGTGTCCTGGTTTCTTCCCACATTCCAAAGATGTACGAGTCAGGGTCAGGATTAGTAAACTGTGGGTATACTCCATTGACGCCAGAAGAATAGCTACCCCCCAGCACATTCTCAGACTATGGTGGTCGTTGACACAAACAAAGCATTTCACTGCATGCTAGCGTGTTTCCGTGTGTAAGGGGTTTATTCTTTTATGTTACTGTGCCTGGAAATTAAAACGGCTTCTTTGTTGTGTTAAATGCTGAGGAAGTCTGTAGCTAGCACTTTGCTTGGGTTATAACAGATAGCAGATGTACTATGAACCAATGGGTGTCCATGTTATTCTTTCTTGGGGTGATATGCTGTCTCATATGGCTGGGAACCAGGGGCTTTTGGCGGGGAGTTGGAGGACAGACCGTGAGGACGACGGACGTGTGGGGAAATCTCAGGTTGATGACTCCGGGTAGTCCCGAGCTGCGAGTCGAAGGGGTCAGAGTGGTCCCGAAGAGGTCCCCCAGCTCCAACGTGTGCACAAAGGAATTGAACTTTGGTAAGTCTGGTGCCTTTTCCACTCCTTTTTTTGTACTGAACTGCTATTAATCTCACAGACTCAGTAATATCTATAAAGCGCAACTGGTAAAACGTACAGTGTGTGCTGGCTGATGATTGATGTTTGAAGCTGAACCAGGTGGCATTTGTACAGCAACCGACGTAACCGGGAGACAAGGTGGGCGGCCGACGGGGTTTCCCCTAGATAAATACAAGCCAATATAGCTGAGCATTACAGGTGTACAAGTGACAAAGGTAACCAAATCGTCTTTTTTTTCCCCTAAAATCCTTAATCCATACAGATCATTTGATTGCATCAGTGCAGGAGAAAAGCAGTGCCAGAATGCAGAATAAAGTGTTGCAGAGAAAGTGCAGTGAAGGTAGACAATGACGTGCAAGGTCAAAATGAGACCGGTGAGGTCAAGAGTGCATCTTATTGTAGTAGGAACCATTCAACAGTGGGGTAGAACCTGCCCT
The DNA here is from genome assembly GCF_030028105.1 of Mobula birostris. Classification (NCBI taxonomy): domain Eukaryota; kingdom Metazoa; phylum Chordata; class Chondrichthyes; order Myliobatiformes; family Myliobatidae; genus Mobula; species Mobula birostris. Next base: position 93,547,128 of record NC_092383.1, on the reverse strand, counting down.
TGAACCTAGTGGCTCATGTTTTCAGGCTTTTGTATCTCCTACCTGATGAGCTGGGGAAGGAGAAGAGCCCTGTTTTGCTTCAAACTTCAAGCATCAGCTTTCTTTGCTTTTTCCAGGGAAGGAGCTGTTCTGAAACGTGCTGGTGTGGAACTTCAGGTTTCTGTACCTCCTGTCTGATGTCACACTGATGTTAAAATACTTGCACAAGAATTTTTTTTATAAATTTGTGATCATATCTGCTGGAGTCCGGCACTTGAACTTTTTAATTCCAGGATAAATATAGATTGGGTGGCCAAGTGGATATATGTCTCCACCAAAGAAGGTGCAAGGCACACTTCCCTCCACTAGCCTGCAGGTCACCCTTGGGCAAGGTGTAGCACCTGCTTAGCCCCCCGATCAGGGTCACGAGAAGCCACAGGAACACGTGGTGGATGGTCATACGAGCAGCTGGTGCAGATCGCAAGTCCTGATTATGCGACCACTGACACCAGGCAGACAATCTCTGAAGAGTATTGATAAGGGCTGGGCTCACCCATCTTGTAAAGACACTGTCCAGAAGAAGGCAATGGCAAACCACTTCTGTAGAAACATTTACCAAGAACAATCAAAGACCATGATCGCTTACAGCATACAACGCGGCACATAATGATGATGTCATACAACACAGCACATAATGATGATGATGCACATAGAAGATCATCAGTAGAACACAGGAACTGGCCCTTTGACCCATAATGCCTCTGCTAATTGTGATGCCAAATTAAACTAAATCTCTTCTGCCTGCACATGATCCACATCCCTCTGTTGTTTGGATAGTCACTAACGCGTACCAACCCATAACGTGGAATGGAACTGGAACACCCAGAGTCACAGGGACAACATACAAACTCCACACAGAAAGCAACTGGAATTCAGCCCGGGTTACTGGCATTGTAAAGCGTTTCGCTAACTGCTATGCTGCCGTGTCACCCACACGGTCCTTCGTTACTGTGGATAAATGCTCAAGTGATCAGAGGGCTGAGGGTTACGAGGAACTGGCAGAGAAAGAGGCAGGTAACGATCACACTCAGTGAGGGGCCAGTACATCGGCAGGAGATTGCACAGTCACTGAGAGGCTGGGTTTACACAGAAGTGATATAAATAACAAATTCAGATGATACAGAATGGCGGTGATGTATCAACAGATCTATGCACGCAATTCTGGTACCTGTAGTTACACTGCAGGCTCTCGTTTCTTCACACTTGTTTCTGGGATGGCCAGAAACCACGACAATGCAGCAAAGATCCTCTCCCGTCACGTACCACCAAGCTCAAGGACAGCTTCTATCTCACTATCATCAGAGTCCTGAACAGACCTTCCTCACAATAAGATGGACGCTTAGCCTCACAGTTTCCCTCATTATCTTGCACTCTTTTAGTAGCTGTACACTCGATTCCGCATTGTTACTGCTTTACGTTATTCCAGCACAATGTACCGGGTAATGCTCGGATCTGTATGAACAGCTGGGCCAACGGGGTGAGCTGGCCTTCATTAGTCAGAGGACTGGGTTCATGAGGCAATGCTGCAGCTCCAGAAAACTCTGGGTCAGGCCACACTTGGAATACTGTGTCCGGTTCTGGTCACCTCATTACAGGAAGGACGTGGAAGCTTCAGAGCAGGCGCAGAGGAGATTTACCGGGATGCTGCCTGGATTAGACAGTGTGTCTTAGGAGGGAAGGCCGAGCAAGCTGGGGTTTGCTCGGATCTGTATGAACAGCTGGGCCAACGGGGTGAGCTGGCCTTCATTAGTCAGAGGACTGGGTTCATGAGGCAATGCTGCAGCTCCAGAAAACTCTGGGTCAGGCCACACTTGGAATACTGTGTCCGGTTCTGGTCACCTCATTACAGGAAGGACGTGGAAGCTTCAGAGCAGGCGCAGAGGAGATTTACCGGGATGCTGCCTGGATTAGACAGTGTGTCTTAGGAGGGAAGGCCGAGCAAGCTGGGGTTTCTCTCTCTGGAGTGAAGGAGGATGATGAGAGGTGATGAGGTAGAGGTGTACAAGAAAGCAAGAGGCACAGATCGACAGGAAGGGGCTTGTACATTCATCAGGACTGGTGCTAAAGGCAGATACATTAGAGACATCTAAGTGACTGCTAGAGAGGTGGATGCATGAAAGAAAAATGGAAAGCAACTGCAAGGAGGAAGGGTTAGACTGAAATGAGAGTAGGTTAAAAGGTTGGTACAATGTCATGGGCCAGAGGGCCTGAACTGTGCTGTTCTGTGCTAACAGCGTAGATACCAAGAAGCTGCTCCACCATTCAGTACGACAATGACAAACTAATTCCATCCGGAATTCAACATTTCTACCCCAGCAAAAAGACACCACCTCATCAGATCTCCCCTCAGCCTCTGACACGCCATCTTAGACTGGTGAAAAGCTCAGCACAGCATCGTGGGCTGAAGGGCCTGTATTACACTACAATGTTCTATTTATACAATGCTGAAATCAACTCAGTAATTATCATGAATCATTCAAACCACTTCATCAGTAATTTAAGTACACTAGACATCTATTTATTATCAAATTCTTCTCTAGAACAGTAATTACCTACTTACTCCCAAATTTCACAGTCACAACAAATATCCCTGTGACTGAAAACTGACCTTTTATCAATTATAATTCTGAACCACTTCACCACTAACACAGTCAATACGTCCAGACACAATTCATTTTCAGCTATTACAAGATGTCAGACTGCACTTGGGAGGACTGTGAGCAGCTTTGGGCCCCATATCTAAAGGGGGTGGATGTGCTGGCATTGGGGAAGAGTCCAAAGTCTTAAGCACATATATAGCTCGGGTGCCTAAGACTTTTGCACAGTACAGCGTTTGTCAACGAGGAGCGGAGAGCGAGTTTGTAAATTTGGCGGGAGCAAACGATGTTGGGACTGGCGAGGGTGGAGTACCGCGGGAGAGGTGTGGGATGGGTGGCAGAGAAGGCGTGCCAGGGATGGGGGTGGCACAGGTGCGGACACACCCAGCCCTGAGACACCAGGCAAAGTAATTTGATTCCAAACAATTGGTTTATTGATCATTACAGAATGTCTCTATGGTGCTTCCCTCTCCTTTCCCATTTTCCCCAACCATGATTCCCCTCTCCTTGTCTCCTTCCCACTCTCAGTCCACAATAGAGACCCATATCAGAATCAGGTTTATCATCACTCACATATGTCATGAAATTGTTTTGCTTTGCGAAGGAACTACAGTATATATATCTACTGCCTATGACTTTCACACAGTAGTACATTTAATGAAGGATATGCTAGCATTGGAGAGAGTCTAGAAGAAGTTCACAAGAATGAAAGGGTTAACATATGAAGCACATTTGACGTCTCTGGGCCTGTACTCACTGAAGTTTAGAAAAATAGGGGTGGGGTGGGGAAATCCCATTGAAACCACCAAACATTGAAAGAGCAAGATAGAGCGGATGTGCAGAGGAAGCTTTCTATAGTAGGGGAGCCTAGGAACAAAGGCGGCTGTGGAGGTGGAGTCACTGGATATATTTAAAGTGGAGGTTGACAGGTTCTTGATTAGGCAGGGTGTCAAAGGTTACGGGGAGAAGGCAGCAGAATGAGATTGAGATGAAAAATAAATCAGCCCTGATCGAATGGTGGAGCAGACTCGATGGGCTGAGTGGCCTCCAATTTGGCTCCAACGGTCTAGTTTTATGCAAGATTTTTCCTGGAGCAGCAGGGACCGAGGGGAGATCTGTTGGAGGGTAATAAGACAATGAGAACAGCCAGACAGCATCTTCTTCCCAGGGTTGAAATGTCTAATACCAGAGGACATGCATTTATGGTGAGTTCGAAGGAGATGTGGGAGGCAAGTGTTTTTTTTTCAAATACAGAGAGTGGTGGGTGCCCGGGGTGGTCGAGGCAGAGACATGAGACTTTCAGGAGCTGTTTAGACAAGCACGTGAATGTGAGGCAAATGGAAATTGTGCAGACACAGAAGATTAGTTTAGCTGGCCATTGGAATCAAAATCAGGTTTAATATCACTGGCAAATGTCATGAAATTTGTTGTTTTGCAGCAGCAGTCATTTCAATGCATAATAATAAAACTATAAATTACAATTAAAAAAATAAGTTAAATTAGTGCAAAAAGAGAGGGGGAAAGTAGTGAGATGGTGTACATGGCTCCAATGTTCATTCAGAAATCTGATGACAGAGGGGAAGAAGCTCTTCCTGAATTGCTGAGTGTGTGTACCTTCCACCTGATGTTAGCAATGAGAAGAGGGCATGTCCTGGGTGATGGGGGTCCTTAGTGTTGGATGCTGCTCTTTTGGGGCATTGCTCCTTGAAGGTGTCCTGAGTGCTGGGGAGGCCAGTGCCCATGATAGAACTGACCTGAGTTGACAAATTTCTACAGCTCTTTTCCGACCTTGTGCAGTGGCCCCTCCATGCCACGTAGTGATGTAACCAGTGGAATGATCTCCACAGTACATCTGTAGAAATTTGGTGACGTACCAATTCTCCTCCAACTCCCAATGAAGCAAAGCCATTGTCGTGCCTTCTTTGTAATTGCATCAATATGTTGGGCCCAGGAGAAGATTACTAATTTATTTGGTTCAGCAGAACATTGAGGGCTGAAGGGCCTGTACTGTTCTCTAAACAGCAAGTATAGTGCACCATCAAACCAGGTCAGTAAAAACGAGGATGAAAGGCAAAGAATGGAATAGAACAAAAGGCAAGGACAGTCAACAGGAAGGCTGGGGGGGGCGGGGGGGGGGGGAGGCACGACGACTGCAAACCATTCACCTTGGCTCCGGAGAAACTTCAAAGGTGGAAGCCCCTTCTTGTTTTCTTGCCTGAGCGCAGGCACGTGTAGAGAGGAACATTGGAACTAGTGCTTGGAAAAAGTGTTCAAGGCAGAAAGCCATCCAAGGCAACAGCACAAATGTGAAATCTTGGAACTGTAACGGCACGCCAGCAGTGCGCAGACAAACTTGTTTCTGTGCCCAGATAGGCTGAATAAAGCAACATCAATAAAGTCAAGAAAGTAAGAATTTTTGGCTATTACAACACGTCGTCAATTGAATTAAACTATTCTAGCATTGTGAGTCGTAGTAAGCTGGTTATAATTCACATACACAAACCAGATTGCTTAGGAAGAGATGCAGAAGAACTGTTAGGATGGGGGAACAACTTCTTCCCTCAGGCCATAAGATGACTGAACGCTGAACATTGGGTTGAAATACTGAGCATTCTCTGATTTCATTTCAGATTCCTAACATTTTTCCCCCCTTCTCTCTCAGCCAGACCAGTGGGAAGTTAACATGTCCCTATTTTATTTCACCAGGCACCACCACATCTTCGGACTGTTTGTCCTCCGCCTGGCAGCTGACACCTTCACAAACTCCGCATCTTTCTCCGATCACCCCACCAATCTTTTCACCCTCTTCAAAGGACCCACCCTGGGCTCTTTGGGGAACGGGGGAGGGTAGTGAACATGGTCAAGGACGTAAGACTGTAAGACACACAGTACTGAGCAAAAGTACTAGGCACATACATACAGCTTGGGTGCCTAAGACTCTTGCACAGCACTGAAGCAGAAGAATGTGGCCATTCGGCCCATCCTGCCTGCTCTGCCATTCTATCATGGCTGACTTTGGGGAGGACCGGTGCAGCATCTGCCTGGCCCGTGCGTAACCCCAAAATCAGGTTATTATTACTTGATAGAGGTTGCTAAGAGACACAGATCAAGTGTCAGCTAGGTTTTCTCCCCCAAAAGCAGGAACGGCTAATGCCCCACCTCCCCCTCATACCCCATCCGTTATTTATTTATATACACACATTCTTTCTCTCTCTCTCTTTTTTCTCCCTCTGTCCCTCTCACTATACCCCTTGCCCATCCTCCGGGTCCCCCTCCCCCTTTTCCTTCTCCCTGACCTCCTGTCCCATGATCCTCTCATATCTCTTTTGCCAATCACCTGTCCAGCTCTTGGCTCCATCCCTCCCCCTCCTGTCTTCTCCTATCATTTTGGATCTCCCCCTCCCCCTCCCACTTTCAAATCTCTTACTAGCTCTTCCTTCAGTTAGTCCTGATGAAGGGTCTCGGCCTGAAACGTCGACTGTACCTCTTCCTAGAGATGCTGCCCGGCCTGCTGCGCTCACCAGCAACTCTGATGTGCGTTGCTTTAATACCGGGGATACTTTTAAGGTGACTGGAAGAAAGTTTGGGGACGGTTGAACATCAGACAATTTTTTTTAAAACATTGCGGTGGAACGCCCTGCCAGGGATGGTGAAAAGGGCTGATATGCGAGGGACACTGAACAGACTCTTAGATAGGCACATGGATGACAGAAAAGTGGAGGGTTATGTGGGAGGGGAAGGGTTAGATTGATCTTGGAGGAGGTTAAGAAGTCAGCACAACATAATGGAAGGAAGGGCCTATATTGTGCTGTACTGGTCTGCATTCAATGTTCAGCACTTTGCCTGAAGTCACGACCGACCAGCTTCAAAGATATTATTAACATCAGAGGAAAAGCCCGTTGTTACCAACACAAAAACTTCTGTCCATAGTTCCTTCCCCTTCCAGGTGACAGGCTTGCCCTGACATAAGGAACCCGACCAGTCCTCACCGTTGATCAAACAGAAACGTCCCTCGGCTCATCACTCATTCTGTCTGTCAGCAGCGTGGTCCGTCTACAGCACAAACTGGACTTACTCAAACCCTGCTGAAACACCCTGCAATCTCTAGAGATGACTTCCGACATCACCAGCCGATGTTCCCCCTCCAACCCACACAGCTTCCTGAAATGGAAACATTTACTGTTCCTTCACTGCCCAAATCTTGGCTCTCCCACCCTGCAGCAAAGTGGGATGATTAAATCAATTTTTTTTAGTATGATAAATTGGGACTCTTGACCTCAATCTACCTCGTTATGATCTTGCACTTAATTGTCTGCCTGCACTGCACTTTCTCTGCAGCTGTTACCCTTTATTCTGTGTTGTTATTGTTTTTTCCTTGTTCTGCCTCAGTGGAACAAGCCCTACTTGCCCAACAAGTCACACCGGCTAGCAGCCTATCTATTTAAACGTAGCCTAACAGCCCAACAAGCTGCACTGGCCAGCAAACCATCTATTTAATGTTAGCCTAACCACAGGACCATTTACAATGCCCAATTAACCTACCAACCGGTACATCTTTGGACTGTGGGAGGAAACCAGAGCACCCAGAGGAAACCCACGCAGTCACAGGCAGAATGTACAAATTCCTTACAGACGGCACCAGAATTGAACTCTAACAGCCTGAGATTGAGTCATAGAAAAGTATAGCACAGAAACATGCCTTTCAGATGATCAAGCCCGTGCCAAGCCATTTAGACTACCTACACCAGAACTATAGCCTTCCAAATCCCTGCCATTCATGTACCTATCAAAACTTCTCTTAAATGTTGAAATCGAGCTTGTCTGCACCACTTGCTCTGGCAGCTCATTCCCCACTCTCACAACACTCTGAGTGAAGAAGATTCCCTTCATGCTCCCTTTAAACGTTTCACCTTTCACCGTTAACCCACAACGTCTAGCTGTAATCCACCCAACCGCAGAGGTAAAAGCATCGCACTAACTGCTACACTACTGTGGCGCCCACGACATTAGGCCATTCAGCCCATCGAGTCTGCTCCGCCGTTCCATCATGGCTGACTTTGGCGCACAATACATTTCTCTGTGTGTTTCGACGTGCTTATGGTAAATGGCTAAACCAGGTGAGGGTAGCCGACGGGTCTCAAACCCTCGGTGAGATAGAGAGTTGTCTATCCCAGCATGTGAAGACAGATTCTGGCGGACTGAGCGGACGAGACCAATGGAAGGTCCAACGGTCGAGAAGGCGGTCTCTGCAAGCGTTGAGGAACGTGTGGGGCAGGACAAGACACAGAAAATGTCCTGGTCATCCACTGCGCCTAGTCCCACCTCCAGCCGTCTAGACTCTGTATTGCCACTGGATCCAGATGGGAATTGGGAAGAGAGAGTGAGGCTGACGCTGCGCAACTCTCCCTCACTTAAATCCAAATCACGCGCTAGTCTGGACACCATCAAATGGTGTCGAGGTCCTCATCGACGTCGATGGTAAATGAGTGAACGTGAATCTGCTCAAAAGGGGCAGCAGTTTCATAGTCCTGTGTCCGAAACCGCACTGTGCAGAAACATAATTGACAGTGCCGCTGACAACGACCCACAAGGACATCCCAAATCCATCAGAACTTTCAAAGAACAACTTATATTTGAATATTTCATGCCCCCGTTAATCTTCAGGCCATGCCACCCAGAGACTTCTGCTAATAATATTTTTTGTGACTGCATCTGTTACCGTAAATACGTGTGCCGTGTGTTATGTGTGACCGTATGTACTGCGTTTTGCAGCTTGGCCCCGGAAGAACACTGTTTCATTCAGCTGTATACACGCGTCTGGTTCTTGAACAAAACGGGATAATTACACTCACCTATTGAGATGTTCCCACGATCAACGATCTCGCTTTAAGGACTCCTTGTTATTTCATGTTAACAGTATTTATTGCTATGTATTTATATTTGCATTTGCACAGTTTGTTGCTTTCTATGCTCTGCTTGACCTTTCATTGACTCTGTTTACAGTTACTATTCTATAGATTTGCTGAGTATGCCCGCAGGCAAATGAATCTCAGGGATGTATGTGGTGACATCCATGATAATAATTTTTGATTAAATTTGAACCTGAAGGTAGAAGCAATGTGTCATTGTCACGGAGAACACTCTATAATGTGAAGGGAATGTTTCAGAACAGGGATCGCTGGAAACCCTCAGCTAGATTTGCTAGCCCACTGAGACCACAGAGTCAGTCAGAAATGACTAGTACAAGTCAGACTGGTTCTCTGATAAAACTAACCACATTCAAACAGTAACACAACAGCTCATTCCTGAACTTTAATTTTGATACAGCCGATATACCATGCCTCCTACAAACAACAGGCAAGATATATGACATTAAAAAAAGATTCACCAACACAGTCCTGTCGAGTAATAAGGTCATCGATCAGAACTGTGGCTTCAGCCCCACTATCGCCAATCCACAGTCACTGGACTGTCCTGTAATTGGGAAATCCACCTCTGAACTGTATTAATTAATGTCTCTGCATTCGTAATTTTTTTTGTTGGGGGGGGGGGCACAGAGATCCGGCTTCCAAGAGAGAACCTCAGGCATAAAATTGCTGAGTCCACTTCCTCAATGCAGATAAACTCAATGTGCGGTGTCCTAGCGATGATCCCTGATTTAACAGTCCCCAGAGGAGGTACCAGACCAGTCCAAAAACCATCACGACCCAAACAGCACAAAGCTCCTTAGAGCAATCCTGCAAGAGTCCCTTATAGTCTGAGCTGACCCTGCTTATTGCTTATTTATTTATATTTGTAATTGCACAGTTTGTTACCTTTTGCATTGTTTTTTTGCTCATCTCTGTTGTGTTTAGCTTTTCACTGTATTTCTTTGAAATTACTGTGAATGCCCACACGATTATAAATCTTAAGGTAGTGCAGTGGATTCCAGTGAATTGGGCAATCGGTTAAATGGATAAGCTGCTTATTTAGTACAACACTTAAAGAACAAAAACTAATCAGGAAAGTAGCCGAAATTCCATTTGCTTATTTGAGACACTATGCTGCTTAATTGGGACTGGAGACTGTTGCCCAACAGTTTCTAACAGGCATCAGTCAAGTGCACTTGTGCAGCATTAGATACAACACCATCCTTACAGCGAACAGCTTTTAAATAGCATCAGTTGTATATATTTATGCTCAAAAAGCAGTGATTTTTGTCACCGATAGTTGGCAAGAAATAAGCAACAACTCAGAACTGTTTTGCTCCCTGCAGTTTCAAGCACTTAGGCTAGAAGATGCCAGAAACAGCAGCACATGAAAACAAAACAATTTCATGAACTCAGGTTAGGAAGTATGATGAATTTGAAGGTATCAATAATTACCTTGAATGTTACAATGAAAATGAAGATTTGGAAGATGCATTGTATGAAGGCTGTCCATTATCTGCACCAGGTGTCTGAGCTAATTCTGTTCATTTACAGTCAAAAGAACACACCAGCATACACTGGGCAAATTCCTCCTTTGATAACTATTAGGAATTAATGCACAGTTTTATAGTACTGTAGTAGTATTGGTAGTGTTCTAATTTGTTCTATATTTCATTTAAATACGGAATTTGTTCCTCAGTTAAACAGCAAGCTGTCCTTTTTTAAATACCTTTTAAACTATTTCTATGAAATTTGAGCTAATTGGGGCAACCGCTTAATTGGGTCAAAATGTATTGGCCCTGTTGTGTCCTAATTAACTGGAATCCACTGGTAACACATATATACTCTGACAATAAATTTACTTTGATCTTTGAACACATGCCGGGCTCCCAGGATAATCAAAGGAAGTTACTGATCTGATTTCCCAGAGACTCGATCATGGGAAGCTCAAGTCAAACAGTACAAACGTATCAAGTGTGATTACATGCAGAGACATGGGACAAATTTAAAACCAGGAAATAGAATCTGATCACTGCAATCTCCTAGAGAACTGACATTCTCCAACACACATATACACTTAGGTACACCTGCTCGTTAATGCAAATACCTAATTAGCCAATCATGTGGCAGCAACTCAAGGCATAAAAGCATGCAGACATGGTCAAGAGGTTCAGTTATTGTTCAGACCAAACATCAGAATGGGGAAAGAAATGTGATCCAAGTGACTTTGACCGTGGAATGATTGTTGGTGCCAGACGGGATGGTTTGAGTATCTCAGAAACTGCTGATCTTCTGGGATTTTTGTACACAGCAATCTCTAGTGTTTACAAAGAATGGCGCAAAAGACAGTAACTATCCAATGAGCAGCAGTCTGTGGGCGAAAATGCCTTGCTAATGGGAGAGGTCAGGGGAGAATGGCCAGACTGCTTCAAGGTGACAGTAACTCAAATAACCACACATTACAACAGTGGTGTGTAGAAGAGCATCTTTGAACACTCAACACGTCGAGCCTTGAATTAGATGAGCTACAGCACCTGAAGACCACATACACTCAGTAGCCACTTTATTAAATTCAGGAAGTATCTGATAAAGTGGCCACTGATTGTATAAAGAATGTTTTTTTTCAAAGCAATTACATTTGTAAATAATTTCAAGTAAACTGGTCCATTGTACACGATTGCCCACCGACTTTGTTCTGCAGCCCATCGGTTAGTTAAAGTAAACACACACACCTGTCACCGAAACTTGGTACACCAGGTAAGCTCGTATGACGATCAACAACAAAAGGATGGCTCGTCCCCGACCTCAAGTCACAACCCTTGACACCAACTGCAACTCTCGATGGGACATCACGGCGGGGGCGAGCCCAGCCGCGTTGCCCGCAAGTCATTCTTTCCCTAGGAACTGAGGGGGTGCGGGGGGGATGCTAATTTCCGGGGCACCGGAGTACAACAAACCTGAACAAACACGCAGATATGTGGGAGACGATTCACCTTCCGGTGTCCCGTGTCTTGGGCCCACGGTGGGAGAGGGTGATGAGGGTCATTTCACCCCTCGGTTACTACAAGGTGATAAATGGGGTGGGAAGGAGATAAACATTTCATCCCTTCGTTCTCTGGATATTTCAACCTGATAAAATTAAACAGATCTCTGCCAACACAATGCGATGCTATACCAAGTAATTAAACAGAGGCACTGCGTTTAAACGAACGCAATCAACTGTTCACGTCTTGACTATTCAAATCAGTTACTTTAAGATTCAACTCGGTTGAGGCGGTGGAGTTACTGGCGGCACTCTGGAACTCACCTTCAGGGCAAATTTCTCGCCGGTTTTCTTGTTGAAACATTCCAAAACTTTGCCATTGATGCCAAGTCCCAGAACCTGCGCTGTGACCTTGTAGTCGTCGGTGATGGCGTTTTTCTTGGTCTGGGCGCCGGTTCTCGGGGGTGGAGGAGCCGGGGGCGGCTCAGGGATCTGGTTGCCTTGCTGCGGCTCCCGGCCTGTCGCAACGTTCGGTAACATTGTTACAATCGGCGCCCGCTACTTCGTACACTTCGCGCTCGATACAGTGTAGCCGACCGTGCGGACAAAGTTACACAAGCGGTCCCGGAGCAAGAAAAGGATCCAACCCAAGTCCGAAAGCTCCAGCTCGGTGCGATTCCTCAGCTACCACGGCCTGTTTTTTGTTCCAGTCAGAGTGTCGGTAAAGGTCCCATTTGGTCAGTTTCACAGCACTTCTCTTCCACGGGAGTTTCAGTGGAAATTGACGTGCTGACGTCAAAGCCTCACTGCCAAACCGGAGTCTCCGCTTAAAGGGCGAAGGGACGCTTAAAGGCGAGGTCGCGGGCACGATTTTTTGTCGTAAAAAACGCTGATTTTCATTGTAATACACACACACCTCACACACACTGAATGAGGACTCCGATAGGCGGGGTCGACCAGCGATGATGTCTAGATCTGCGAGCCAGGGCAGTACAATACGGGGAGCGAGCTGTTTCCCATGCAGTCCGAAGGGACGGCGGAGACCGACCCTAGTTTTGCACAACGTTGCCATCAACGTTGAGTTCAATGTAGAACCGTCCCAGGGACTCCAGCTCCGGATTTTTCCCTCGGGGTTTACTCCCGAAGCCTTCCCCAAGGCAGCAGAGAGTTCGGATCAGTTTTCCTTCTCCCAGATGAGCTGCCAACCGCGGCTGACCGGCCCCATCTGCCCGAAGCGACCGGTGTTAGGGCGCCAGTCGCCCGCCTTTGCCCCGTCTCCTGTCAGTAGAAACGGTTCCAGCAGGCTTGGTAGCTAAAGCACATGTGAAGGCCAGGAGCTGGACTTGGTTGTCAGAGCCTATGAAGACGCACACCATCGGGAGAATTTAATAGGTGCTGAGACCTTACCCCATTACCACCCCACCCCCGGCTAGAACAACCGTAAGGAACTACGCGTACACACACAATGTACAGATACAGACCCCACACATTCACACTTCACACACACACACAATACACATACACAGACCCCACGCATACATACACACAAAGAGAGAAGAAACACAAGCCACTGACTCAACATACAAATACACACAGACACAGACAGACACGCAATGCTGAAAGAATTCATTAAGTTTGGCGGTATCTATTTCCACAAGACCATAAGATGTAAGGCTAGATTAGGCTATTTGGCCCATCGAGTCTGCACCGCCATTTCATTGTGGCTGATCCATTTGCCCCCTCAGCCCCTATATCCTACCTTCTCCCAGTGTCCCCTCATGCCCTGACTAATCAAGAATCTATCAACCTCTGCCTTAAATATACCCAATGACTTGGCCTCCACAGCTGTCTGTGGCAACGAATTCCACAGATTCACCACTCACAGGCTAAAGAAATTCATCACCTCCGTTCTCAAAAGATCGGCTTTTTATTTCACCCCACAGATGCTGCCTGACCCGTTGAATACCCCGGCGCTTTCTGCGTGCTGCTCCAGATTACCAGCATCCACAGTCTCCTTGGTATCTCACATTATCATCGAGTTTTTCAAGAGAAGGGCAAAGCTGCAGGCTGGGTTGGGTGGCCGGGGTACGGGAGAGTTAAATCAGCAAGGTTTACGGGCTCTGGGTCCAGTCTACCGAAGAGCTAGGAAGCCGAAGCTGTGGGTTCCCACATGTCCCAGGAGTCCCTCACCAAGCTGATGGGGAATAGGAAGCCTTCGGTCGGCCTCCGTAGTCAGCAACCGCTCTGGCTGGACCATGCCAGGACTGCAGCTTTTCAGAAGTTTACACAAACTTCGCTCTGAGTGTTTGGAACCAGACACCATTCACCGCCCAACGCCCCGCCATTCGGTCATTACGTTTGGCGTTGCAGTCATGGAGACCACGCTGAAGGGTCGGAACAAAGAATGAGAAGGTGTCATTGAGTGCCTAAAGATAAAGAAAACCTCACCAGAAGTCTGAAACACGCTAACCAAGTCTCCTCCACCTGAAACTTTGCATTCCTGTCCCTGCGGACGCTGCCTGACCAGCTGAGTGTTTCACTGTTTTCTGCTGTCAGCTTTCACCAAAAACCTTTTGCCTTTAACCATTCTTCTCCTTCTTTGTTTCCCTTTCTCCTTCTCTCTCCCTCTCTCTCCATCTCTCTCTCTATCGCCCTTTCTCTCCCTCCCTCCCTCTCAGTCTCTCTCCTTCCCTTCCTCCCTCTGCCTCTCCCTCCCCATCCCTCTCTCTATTCCCCATCCATTCCCCTCTCTCCATGGTCTCCCTCCATCCCTCCCCCTCCCTCCCCTACCTCCCTCTGCTTCTCCCCCTGTCTCTCCCCATTTTTCCCTCACTCCCCTCCCTCCTCCTCCTTCCCTCTCCCACCCTCCATCCACTTCCCTTTCCTCCCCCTCTCTGCCTCTCCCTCTCCCCCTCCCTTTCCCACTCTTCCCCCTCTCCCCCTCTCTTCTGCATCTCTCGTCATCTCTCCCCCTCTTCCCCCCTTTCTCCCTCTTTGCCCCTCTCCTCCCCTCTCTCCTATCCCTTTCCTGGTCCCTCCATTTCACTTTTTCTCTCTCTCACTCTCACATTCCCTTTCCTTGAGTGAGGAGGTTTCTCTTCTTTATTCAGAACACCAGCCCCCATTCCTGGGACTGTGCCCCCCCAGTTGTACCCTGTCAGCGCACCACCGCCCTGCCTCAATTCCTACCCCTACCTGACTGAGCGAACAGAATCATCAGTCCCTCTGTAAACCTGACCACAATGCCGGGTTTTATCCCTGGTGGATTCTGTTGGGGTCGTACCCCAGGGGCCGGAATCCATACTGCATCCTGTGATGGGGCGACAGTCTTGTTTCTTGCCCCTTTCTAGTTGGGGCCACAAACCCGGAATGAGGGGATGTCCAGTTCCACTGGGTCGGAATGTGAGGCTCTGTGTCCCGGGGAGCTGCAATGCTCACTCGGAGGGGGAGACGTCTGAAGGAGCCTCAGATCCTGAGCAGGAAATTGACTGAGTCAGACATGGTTCCAATCACTGAGTCACTGAGCTCCTCCAGCTGTGTGTGGTAATCTGCTCCATATTCCAGCGACCCCCACCCCTTAATCATCAGACTCAAGAATCAGAGAGGATAACTTCACTCACCCAACACTGAACTGATTCCACAACCTAGGGGCTCACTCTTCAGGACTCTACAACTCATGTTCTCAATATTTATTGCTTATTTATTTATCTTTTTTTTCTCTATTTTCTCAATTTGTTCTCTTTAACACATTAGTTGTCTGTCTTTGTGCGCTATTTCTAATTGATTCTAACACCATAAGACAGAGGAGCAGATTTAGGAAATTCAGCCCATCAATTCATCATGGCCGATCCATTCAGATACGCAGGAGGAGAAGGTGGCGGCATGACGCAGCGCGCGCGGCCTCTCCTATGAAATGATATTGTATTTGTTAAATAGGGGCCGTGCACAATCCTGATTTGATGGAGATTGACGTGAGAAGCACAGAGGAACATCTGGAGAAACTTCTGAAATGCCTGCTTCGCTGCCGCTGCTACTGTGTGATCGAGAATCTCTGGAGGGGAAGGCCCCAAATCCTCGGCTTTGCCTGTTGCTGGTGGCCGGAGCTGGAGTCAAAGCGCTCCGCAGAGATGGTGCTCGGTGCTCGGTGTCGGAGAGCTGGTTGGAGGCTCAAAGTTTTTGGACGGACTGTGGTCGGATGCTTCCAGGGTGCTGCATCGGCAAGTTTGCAGCGCTGGAAGCTCATGGCAGAGAGAGTTTTTCCCTTCTACCGTCTGCGTGAGATGTTGGGACTTTCGAGAGACTTTGAGACTTTTTTTTTACCGCGCCCATGGTCTGTTCTTTATCAAATTACGGTATTGCTTTGCACGGTTATAACTATGTGTTATAATTATGTGGTTTTTGTCAGTTTTTCAGTCTTGGTTTATCTTGTGTTTCTGTGCTATCACACTGGAGGAACATCGTATCATTTCTTAATGCATGCATTACTAAATGACAATAAAAGAGGACTGCGTGTCCTCATAATCTAATTTCCCTCTCAACCCAATTCTTCTTCCTTATCCTGATAACCTTTCACGCCCTGACTAATCAAGGACCTGCCTCCACCTTAAATGCACCCAATGACCTGTCCTCCACTGCCCCCTGAGGCAATGAATTCCACAGATTCACCTCCCTCTGACTCAAGAAATTCCTCCTCATCTCTGTTCTAAACGGACATCCCTCGATTTTGAGGCTGTGCCCTCTGGTCCTGGACTCCCCCAGCAAAGGAATCATCCTTGCCACATCCAAACTATCTAGGCCTTTCAACATTTGGTAGGCTTCAATCAGATCCCCCCTCATTCTTCTAAGTTCCAGTGAGTACAGGCCCAGAACCTTCAATCACTATGCATATGATAACCCTTTCATTCCCAGAATCATTCTCGTGAACACTCTCCAATGTCATCACATCCCATCTTGAATAAGGAGCCCAAAACTGCTCAAAATACTTCAAGTGAGTCCTCACCAGTGCTTTATAAAGCCTCAACATTACAACCTTGCTTTTATATTCTAGTCCTCTCAAAATGAATGCATTTGCCATCCTCATCACTGACTCAATCTGCAAGTTAACTTTTAGGGATTCCGGCATGAGGACTCCCAAATCCCTTTGCATCTCCAATTTTTGAATTTCCTCCCCATCTAGAAAATAGTCTATGCTTTTATTCTTTCTACCAAAGTGCATGACCATACACTTTCCGACACTATATTCCATCTGCCACATATTTGCCCATTCTCCTAATTCGTCCAGGTTCTTCTACAGCCTCTCTGCTTCCATAGCACTCTCTGACCTTCCACCAATCTCCAACTACCCACTAATTTTTTTTCTCTATTATATGCCCTCTCTTTTGCTTTTATGTTGGCTTTGACTTCCCTAGTCAGCCACAGTTGCATCATCCCTCCTTTAGAATACTTCCTCTTCATTGAAATGTGTCTATCGTGTGCCTTCCAAATTGTTCCCAGAAACTCCAGCCATCGTTGCTCTGCCGTCATGCCTGCTAGTGTCCCCTTCCAATCAAAGCTGGCCAGCTTCTCTTTCAAGCTTCTGCAATTCCCTTTACTCCATTATTGTACCAATACATCTGACTTCAGCTTCTCTCTCAAAGAGCAGAGTGAGTTCTATCATATATGATCACTGTCTCCTAAGGGTACCTTTACCTTAAGCTCCCAAATCATACCTGGTTCATTACACAACACCCAAAGAGAATTGTTGATCCCCTAGTGGGCTCAACCACAAGCAGTTCCAAAAAGTCACCTCTGGGGCATTCCACAGATTCTCTCTCTTGGGATCCAGCATCAACTTGATTTTCCCAATCCATCTGCATATTGAAGTCCCCCATGACTAACATAATATTGCCTTTTTGACCTACATTTTCTATCTCCTGTTGTCATTTGTAGTTACATCTTGGCTACTGTAAATAACTCCCAGCAGGGTCTTCTTACCCTTGCAGTTTCTTAACTCAACACACAAGGGTCCCAATCCTATGTCACCTCTTTCTAGAGATTTGATTTCATTTTTACCAACAGAGCCACCCCTCCTCCTCTGCCTACCTGCCCGTACTTTTGATAGACTGTGTACCCCTGGATGTTAAGTTCCCAACTACAATCATCTTTCAGCCATAACTTTGCGATGCTCACAACGTCATATAACATAAAACCATATGAATTGCAGCACAGAAACAGGCCACCTCAGCCCTCCTAGTCCGTGCCAAACTCTTACTCTCACCTAGTCCCACCGACCTGCACTCAGCCCATAACCCTCCATTCCTCTCCTGTCCATATAGCTATCCAATTTAACTTTAAATGACAACATCGAACCTGCCTCAACCATTTCTGCTGGAAGCTCGTTCCACACAGCTACCACTCTCTGAGTAAAGAAGTTCCCCCTCACATTACCCCTAAACTTTGGCCCTTTAACTCTCAACTCATGTCCTCTTGTTTGAATCTCCCCCACTCTCAATGGAAAAAGCCTATCCACGTCAACTCTATCTATCCCCCTCATAATTTTAAATACCTCTATCAAGTCCCCGCTCAACCTTCTACGCCCCAAACAATAAAGACCCAACTTGTTCAACCTTTCTCTGTAACTTAAGAGATGAAACCCAGGTAACATTCTAGTAAATCTCCTCTGTTCTCTCTCAATTTTGTTGACTGCCAAACTCCAACTGTGTTACAAGATCATCTACCTTATTTTGTATACTGCGTGTATTCAAATATATCACCTTCAGTCATGTGTTTTCACTGTTTTAAATTTTGTCCTCCTTTTACGTTGCAACTCATCCCACTGACAGCAATGATATTGGTCCCCCCTGGGTTCAGGTGTAGCCCATCCCTTTAGAACAGGTCATACCTTCCCCAGAAGAGATCCCAATGATCCAGAAATCTGAAACCCTGCCCCCTGAACCAGTTCCTCAGCCATGTATTCAACAAACTCATTCGTAAGGCCAGTGATGTTGTGGGGATGGAACTGGACTCTCTCACGGTGGTGTCTGAAAACAGGATGCTGTCCAAGTTGCATGCCATCTTGGACAATGTCTCCCATCCACTACATAATGTACTGGTTGGGCACAGGAGTACATTCAGCCAGAGACTCATTCCACCGAGATGCAACACAGAGCATCATAGGAAGTCATTCCTGCCTGTGGCCATCAAACTTTACAACTCCTCCCTTGGAGGGTCAGACACCCTGAGCCAATAGGCTGGTCCTGGACTTATTTCCTGGCATAATTTACATATTACTATTTAACTATTTATGGTTTTATTACTATTTATTATTTATGGTGCAACTGTAACGAAAACCAGTTTCCTCCGGGATGAATAAAGTATGACTATGACTATGTATTCATCTGCCAAATCACCCTATTCTTACCCTCACTGACACATGGCACAGGCAGCAATCCAGAGATTACTACCCTGGAGGTGCCGCTATTCAGCGTTCTACCTGGCTCTCTAAATTTTCTCTTTAGGACCTCCCTTTTCCAACCTGTGCCATAGGTGCCAATATGTACCAAGATGTCTGGCTGCCCACCCTCTCCCTATAGAGTGTCATGGACACGATCTGATATGTCCTTGACCCTGGCACCTGGGAGGCAGCATGCGATCTGGGTCTCCCTATCATGTCCACAGATTCTCCCTATCTACTCCTCTAACGATAGAATCTCCTATCAGCACCGCATTCCTCCTCTACCCCCCCCCCCTTCCCTCTGAGCCTCAGCACCAGACTCAGTGACAGAGGCCTGGTCGCTGCAGCTCCCCCAGTAGGACCCCCTCCCCTCCCCGCAACAGTATCCAGAACATTGTACTTGTTGTTGAGAGAAATGGCCACAAGGATACTCTGTGCCAGCTGCCTATGTCCCTTCCCTCTCATGACAGTTACCCGTTCACCTACCTCCTATAACCGAGGGTTGACTATTTCCCTGGAGCTCCTATCTAGCATCTCCTCAGTTTCCCTTCTGAGCCAAGGGACATGGGGTTGCAGCTCCAGTTCCTGAAGACATTCTCTCAGGAGCTGTAGCTCAGTGCACCTGGTGCAGATGTGTTTATCCAGGAGGCTGGAGATTCCCCGGAATTTCCACATCCCACACACAAAACAAAACACAGCCCATGAGCCATTCTTAGTGCCCTAACTATACACTAACAGATGAAGGATGAGCCAAAAAAAAACTTGCCAGATACTTACGTCATCCACACATGTTATTGCCCAAGCCGGCTGAGCCAAAGGCAAAAGTCCCTGTTGAACTTTTTTGTATCTACCATGAATGCCCATGAGAAACTGAATCTCAGGGTAGTATATATTTTGAAAATAAATTTATTTTGAACTTTGACAGCAGTATGTGGAGTCCTGGGGGCCACGTTGGCCACTCCCACCGTTCCCAGAGAGCATGTTTTATGAGGAGAGGCTGAGCAAGCTGGGGCTTTTCTCTTCGGAGCAAAGGAGGGTGAGAGGCAACCTGATGGAAGTGTCTAAGATGAGAAACGTAGACAGAGTGGACGGACAGCACCTTTTCCCAGGGTGGAAATGGCCAATACGAGAGGGCATATTATCCGCAAATCTATCTGCAACTTCTGCCATCTCCGAAGGGACCCTACCACCAAACAAATCATTACCCCCCCCCCACCTCCCACTCTCTGCTTTCCGCAGGGATCACTTCTTAGTCCATTCGTCCCTGCCCACTAATCTCCCTCCTGGTACCTATCCCTGCAAGTGGCCAAAATTCTGCACCTGCCCATTCACCTCTATTCAGTGCCCCGAACAGTCCTTCCAGGTTTGGCAACATTTTTTTTGCGAATCTGCAGGGATTACTCTGCCTGTCGTATCCAGTGCTCCCGATGAGGCCCCCCTCTAACATCGATGAGACCAGTGGTAAATTGGGGGACTGCTGCGTCGAGCAGCTCCGCTCCATCCACCTAGGTGGAACTTCCTGATGGGCAACATTTCAATTCCCATTCCCATTCCCGTTCAATCCTCTTGTGCCACGATAAGGCCATCTGCAGGGTGGAGGAGTAATGCCTTATACTACATCTGGGTAGCCTCCAACCTGATGGCACAAAGATTGATTTCTCCTTTTGGTTAAAAAAGTTTCCCTCCCCCTCCCCTCTTCTTCTATTCTCTACTCTGGCCCCTTACCTCTTCTTACCTACCTATCACCTCCTCTCCTCCTTCCTTTCTCCTATGGCCCACTCTCCTCTTCTATCAGACTCTTTCCTCTCCAGTCCTTTCCCAAACACCTGGCTTCACCTATCACCTTTCAGCTTTCCTCCCTCCCCACCCCCCCACCTTTTTCACCCTGGCTTCTTCACCCTTCCTTTCCAGTCATGACGAAGGGTCCCGGCCAGAAACATTGACTGTGCATTCATTTCCATCGATGCTGCCTGACCTGCTGAGTTCCTCCAGCATTTTGTGTGTGTTGCCTTGAGGTGACTGGAGGAGAGTATAGGGGGGGACGTCTGCAGTAGGTTTTTTTTCCACGGGAAGTGGTGGGTGCATGGAATGCCCTGTCAAGGGTGGTGGTAGATGCAAGTACATTAGGGACATTTAAGAAACTCTAGGTACATGGATGGTAGAAAACTGGAGGGCTATGCCAGAGGAAGGGTTAGAATCTTGCAGTAGGCTAAAATGTTGCCCTAACACCGTGTTTAAAGCGATGCTGCAAAAGTTGCTGAACTGTGGCCGACCTGGCCCTGGTCTCCCTGCCAGGGAAGTGATGCTGAAATGTTGCCTCCGTCCTGAATCCCAGCAGCTGACTCTATGTGCTCCTTTGTCAGCAGTGACATGGTGATTGATGTGTTTCTCCCATGAGGGGAAGGGAGGGGCAATCTGTGGGCAACGTTGCCAACGTCAACCCCAGGGAACCCTGACTCGTACCGTCATCTGCTCCAGGGTGACCTTCCATGTCAAATCTTAAAATTACATTTTGGCAACCTTGCAGAATCGGCCCTGTGTGCACAGTCACACCACTTGATTCCAAAACACGATATAGAGCAAGACATCAACTCTGGAGACATGAGAGGCTTCAGATGCTGGAATCCGGAGCACTGTTCCCTCTAAGCTCACCGGTGCACCGTGTGACAAGAATACACATAGGTAAGATGTTAGCTGTCCTGTGGGATCAGCAGTTGGTCTGCCACCTGTCTTCAAGAGAGAGATAAGGAACACAATGAAACAGCATTTGGAGATGTGTAATGAAGGGACGGGAGAGAGAGCTGTCTAGAGCGGCTCCCCCTTTGAACCCTGAACTGTTTGAAGTGATGGACAGGCGATACCCCAGCAGGGGGATAAAAAGGGACAGGTTCGCTAAGGCAGGAACACGACACCCGAGGTAACGAGACCCTGGAACCGGTGCGCCTCTCACAAGTCGGTGGGAAGCTCTTGGACGGCTGATTGCGGGATCAGCCTTAGATGCTCAGGGTGGAAAGGCACGATCGGCGGGAACCTGGTGTGTGTCCACCCTTGCCTGGGTGCCAGGTTCAGCGCAGAGAAACGATCGTATCTGGAAACGGAGGAGTCACGGTCGGTGACCTCAGATGACATCACAAAGGACTCGCCCGACAGCTGACTGCAAAGGTCTGTGTGTGGAAGCTGTGTTGAATATTCATTCGTTTTGCTCTCTCCTCTCCTCCTCCTCCCCTCCACTGTCCATCACCATGGCAATGATTACTGCAAACTGAACTAAATTGAACTGGACTTTGTGTCACTTTGAAACTGGTCATTTACCCCTAGACAACGATAGAGCTTGATTGATGCTGTTATCTTAATTCTGTGCACATGTGTGTTTATCATTGCTGAACTGTTGCATTTATTATCCTGTCGATTACTGTGTTGCTTGTTTCTTTAATAAAACTTTCTTAGTTCTAGTAATCCAGACTCCAACTGAGTGATCCATTTCTGCTGGTTTGGCAACCCAGTTATGGGGTACGTAACAGCCGTAACTGCAATGCTCACCTGCACATAGCCTTTGTTGCCACACAGCTGGAATTGGACACCGCTCAAAAAAGTTCACAAGACATGATTTTCTTTGTTATAATGTATTTTATTATAGCCCTTAATTTAATAAATAAAATCAAAAGTACATGATTTTCAATTTTCATTCTAAATATTCATAGTGTGCATATTACAGAAAAAAAAACATTTAAAAGTGGGGCACTGTTTTCAGGCCATGTAAAATTTCCTGCTCAGAGCAGTGGTTGGTCCGTGCAGCTGTAAAAAAAAAAATTAGAAGGAACATTGATTGGCATCTACAGGGGCAAAGGATGGTGGATGTTTTGGGGTCAAAATCCTTTTTTCAGAACCCAAAATGTAGAGGTGAGATTGCTGGTATAAAAAGGCAAGTGGAGGGTGAGTTAGTAGCTGGTAGGCGATAGGTAGAACTGGGTGAAGTGGGGAATGGGGGGCAAATGGGACTGGGTGGGGGATGAGGGGAAGTGTTGAGACATTTGTTGGAAACACCAGAAGTTCTCTATTCCCTACTCTGACCTCTTATATCTTCTCACCTGCCTATCACCTCTCCTCCCCTATCAGATTCTTTCTTCTTCAGCCCTTTTCCACCCACCTGGCTTCACCTATCACCTTCTAGCTATCCTCCTTCCCCTCCACCCTCCTTTTTATCCGGGCATCTTCCCCCTTCCCTTCCAGTCCTGAAGAAGGATCTCAGCCTGAAACATCAACTGTTTATTCATTTCCATGGATGCTGCCTGATCTGCTGAGCTCCTCCGGAACTTGGGAGTGTTACCTTGAGTACTGCACTCAGTTCTGGTCAGCCAATTATAGGAGGGATGCTGAAGTTCAGGAGAGAGTGCAGAGGAGGTTCACCAGGATGCTGCCTGGATTAGAGAGTTTGAGCTACAGTGGTGCTAGAAAGTCTGTGAACCCTGTAGAATTTTCTCTATTTCTGCATAAGCATGACCTAAAATGTGATCAGATCTTCATGCAAGCCCTAAAGCTGGATAAAGAGAATCCAATTAAATAAGTAACAGAAAAAAACATTATACTTCTACATTTATTTATTGAAAAAAATGATCCAATAATACATGTATTTGTTGGAAAAAGTATGTGAACCGCTGGGGTAATACCTTCTACAAAAGCTATTTGGAGTAATCAATGAGATGAGATTGAAGGTGTGGGTTGTAAAGGTGCCCTGCACTGTAAAAAGACACACAAAGTCAGGTTACAGAGCCTGCTCTTCTCAAGAAAGACCTTTCTTCTGTGCGCCTTCGCTCAATCAAAACAACTTTCACAGGACCTAGGAAGAAAAATTTAGAGATGCTTGAAGCCGGAAAAGGCTACAAAAGCATTTCTAAAGATCTGAGTGTTCATCAGTCAGATAAATTGTCTACAAATGGAGGAAACTCAGTACTGTTGCCGATCTCCCTAGGAGTGGGCGTCCTGCAAAGATCACACCAAGAGCACAACGAGCAATGCTGAAGGAGGTGATAAAGAGCCCAAGGGTAACAGCAAAAGACCTGAAGAAATCTCTAGAACTTTCTAAAGTCTCCGTTCATGAGTCCACTATAAGAAAAACACAGAACAAGAATGGTGATCACAGAAGGACTCCACACAGAGGAAACCACTGCTCTCCAAAAAATAAACATTGCTGCATGTTTCAAGTTTGCAAAAGACCAGCTGGATGTTCTACAGTGCTTCTGGGACAATGTTCTGTGGACAAAAGAGACAAAAGTTGACAGAAATGCACACCATTATGTTTGGAGGAAAAAGGGGACTGCACACCAACACCAAAACCTCATCCCAACTGTGAAGCACCGTGGAAGGAGCATCGTGGTTTGGGGCTACTTGGTGCCTCAGGGCCTGGACAGCTTGCAATTGTTGAGGGAACAATGAATTCAAAATTGTGTCAAGACATTTTACAGGAGAATGTCAGGGTAGCAGTCCACCACCTGAAGCTTAATAGAAGTTGGATAATGTAACAAGACAATGATCTGAAAGACGAAAGTAGATCAACAACAGAATGGTTTAAAAAGAAAATTTGTGTTTTGAAATGGCTGAGTCAAAGTCCTGATCTTAATGCTGTAGAAACGTTGTGGAAGGATCTGAAGCAAGCAGTTCATGCAAGGAAGCCCACCAACATCCCAGAGTTGAAGCAGTTTTGTAAGGAGGAATGGCAGAAAATTCCTCCAAGCCGATGTGCAGGACTGATCAACAGTTACTGGAAGCATTTGGTTGAATTTTTTTGCTGTAGAAGGGGGTCTACTCCGAAACCTTTCCCATGAGTGGTATAGTCTCAAGGCAGCGAAGGTTTGAGATCAGAGTTTTCCTTCTCCTAGATGAGCTGGCAATCACGGCTGTGGAGCCCGAAGCATCTGGTTTTAAGGCACCAGTCACCTGCCTTTGCCCCTTCTCCTGTCAATAGAAATGGTTCTGGCAGATTTAGTAGCTAAGCCACATGTGAAGGCCACCGGATGGACTGGATTGTCAGAGGCTATTTGAGTTGACAGCACTGGGAGCATTTAATAGGTAGTAGGAGCTTGTCCCTACTACCACCCCCAGCTATAACAACCTTAAAGAACCAATCTAAACACCTCTTAAAATCTCTAATGCATTTGCTTCTACCCCATACCAGGCAGCATATTCCAGGCATCCACCACTCTCTGAATAAAAAACTTACCCTTCACATCCCCTTTGAACCCACTCCCTCTCACCATCAATGCATGCGCTCTGGAATTAGACACTTCAACCCCGGGAATAAGATACTCCCTGTCTACTCTGTCTATGTCTCTCATAATCCTAGGATTAGGCTCGTGTTAAATCGGGGATTGCCTTGCAGTGTGGCCGAAGGGCATGAAGGGCTTATTCCGCACTGTTTCTCAATAAATTAATTAATTCAAACCAGTCAGCCATGATTGAACAGTCGAGCCGAATCAATGGGCTCAAAGGCCTTGTTCTGCGCCCATCTCTTTTGGTGTCACCACTGGGGAGCACACACATGTAGGGTCACTATTTTTCCAGTGAGTTCGGAGGATCCCATGGAGACAGTGTTAGTGATATTGTTAAATATAATTTAGTCTCTCACTACTCTCATCTGTCTGTCAAGAGGTTACCGTTAGAGCGCATTTTTCAAGTTAAGAGTGAGTCAGCAGCATGGGATGACAATACAGTCTTCAAGAGGAGAATGCAGAGTAATTGAGAGAGAGAGTTCACACTGAAGTATTTAAATAACAAATTCAGATCGTACCAAAAATCATCCTTCTATGTCCCAGTTTGGAGTTCGGGTCCTGTCATCAGCTAATCCGGGGAACAACACTGAAGATCAACCCAAAGTCCTGAGGTCAACGCCTGAAGACAGAAGCCTGGAGCCTGGAGGACCAGAGGCTCGGACGCCCGTCCTGGAGTTGAAGGACTATTGCTGTGTGTGTGTGGGGGTGGGGGAAGGGGTTTGTTTCACTGGTGTTGTTGCTTTGTTGCTTGTCGTGTCCTGTATTGTTCTGCCGAGCATTGTGCGTAAGCTATGTTGGTGCCAAAATGTGCGGCAATACCTGTGGGCGGCCCCCAGCACATCCTTAGGTTGTGCTGGGTGTTAATGACACATACGTTTCGATGTACAGTACTGCGCAAATGTCTTAGGCATGTGTATATAACAATGGTGCCTAAGATTTTTGCGTGGTACTGTATTTGTGGAGCAGAGAGCGAGCTTATAAATTTGGAGGGAGCAAAGGATGTTGGGAATGGGGAGGGTGGAGTGCCGCGGGAGGGGTGTGGGACAGGGGGCAGAGAAGGCGTGCAGGGACAGGGGTTGGCGCAGGTGCAGACACACCCAGCCCTGAGACTCCAGTTGGTTTATCGATCATAACAGAATGTCTCTCTGGTGCTTCCCGCTCCCTCCCCTCTCCCTTCCCCTTTTCCCAACCGTGATTCCCCTCTCCCTCCCCCTTCCCACTCTCAGTCCACAATAGAGACCTAGATCAGAATCAGGTTTATCATCACTCACATATGTCAGGAAAATGTGGTTTTTTTGCGGCAGCAGTACAGTGGAAGACATAAAAGTACTACCGTACTGTGTGAAAGTCTGAGGCACCCCAGCTATACACATGTGCCTAAGGTGTTTGCGCAGCACTGTACCTGTGATAAGCAAATCTGAATTTGATTCACAATGTGGGAATTCTGGCACTGTGGTTATACCGCAGACTCTCATTCCCTCACATTTACTTCTGACATTTAAGATTCGAGATTGTTTAATGTCATTTCCAATACACCAGTGTAAAGGAGAACAAAATAATTTTTACTCTGGATCCAATATAGCACAAAAAAAAGCACGATAAGATAAATAACACAATAATTTTAAAAAACACAATAAATATCAATGCATAAGATAACTTATATACATAGAATGATTGTATAAGACGATAAGATATAGGAGCAGAATTAGGTCATTTGGCCCATTGAGTCTGCTATGTCATTTCATCATGGCTGATCCATTTCCTTCCCAACCCCAGTCTCCTGCCTTCTCCCCGTGTCCTTTCGTGTCCTGACTAATCCAAAATCTATCAACTTCTGCCTTAAATATATCCAATGACTTGGCCTGCACAGCCACCTGTGGCAACGAATTCCACAGATCCACCATTCTCTGTCTAAAGAAATGCCTCCTCATCTCCATTCTAAATGGACGTCCCTCTATTCTGCGGCTGTGTCCTCTGGTCGTAGACTCCCTCGCCATAGGAAGCATCCTCTCCACATTCACTCTGTTAAGACCCTTCAATATTCAATAGATTTCAGTGAGGTCACTCCTCATTCTTCTGAGGCTTGGGGCCATCAAATACACCTCATATGGCAAACCTTTCAATCCCAGAATAATTTTCGTTTACCTCCTTTGAACCCTCTCCAATGTCAGCACATCCTTCCTTAGATATCAGGCCCAAAAACTGCTCACAGTACTCCAAGTGAGGCCTCACCAGTGCCTTGCATAACGTGACAGCCAGAAACCACAGCAGAGTGGTAAAGGTCAATGTTTTCACACTTGAGCAAAAGTTAGGTCAGAGACTCTCCAACCTACTGTTGCATGGTTGCCTGAACCACTTCACCTCCATACCACAGCAGGAAGACCTGGCTGACCTCCCTTGAACAGAGGCTCAGCTTTGCATCCTCCACCACCGAACCATAGCTCAATAAACCTGCTCTCACACTGAACAACTTCTCCTCCACATACTTCCTCTAATCAAATGTGTCGCTATAGGAACCCAAAAATAATTTACTTCTTTATGGGATCTGCAGAAAGGGATTTGGTTTCTGTCAGCCTAGTTTATCAGATTTATCACACGTACATTGAAACACATAATAAAGTGTGTTGTTTGCATTAACAACCAACACACCCAAGGCTGTGCTGGGCCAGACCGCAAATGTTGCCGTATATTCCAGGGCCAACACAGTATGCCGAAAATGCTCAGCAGAACAACACAATACCACACATCTTCCAGTCAAGATGGCGCCTAAGCACAACACTCCTTCGGTCGAATTCTTCTGGGTAGGTCATGAAACCATATGTTTCACTTCTTTCATGTCTTTTACGTTTGTTTTCCATCTTGAATGTGATCCTGGAACTGTAGGAGCCTGTGATTTGCAGTTTGGAGATTGTTCGAGTGTCTCAATGCTCAGCAGTCTCCGAGAGGATTCCAGGAGGAAGAGGTGGTGTGCGAGAACCTTGTGGCGAGAAGGCTGTGAGCCGACGTTTGACTCCATTTCACCGATTAAAGCTTCCATCATTCACCGACTCAAGTGACGAGGGAGATTGAAACACTGGCTGCCGGCCTTTTTATCGCTGGTGAGATCACTCTGCTACAGAAGGGAGGAATGTTGCCCAGGCTGGATGAGAACTTGGGCTGTGGACTTTTTCTCAGTCTTACGGTTTTTTGGTATTTTGTGTTGAATGATTTTCTTTGAATGGGTTCAGTGGGTTCTCTTTGTTTCATTGCTGTCATGTGGAGAAGACAATTCTCAGAGGTGTATGCTGTGAACGTACTTTGATAATAAATGTACTTTGAATCTTTGAAGAAATATGAAAAATAAGTCGTGCAATAGAGATCTAAATACTGGGGTAGTGTTCATGGGCTCATTGTCTGTTCGGAAATCGGGTGGCAGAGGGGAAGAAGTTGTCCCTGAATCAGTGAGTGTGGGTCTTCAAGCTCCTGTACCTCCTACCTAATGGCAGCAGTAAGTCTCAGACAGGGAAAATATCCTTCATGCATCCACACTCTCAACCCCGTTTGATGTTTGCGTGCTTCAGTGAGCTGACCTCACACGCAGTCTAAGTCAAGGAAGGATACGCACAATCTGCTTATTCGCTCCTCTTGTGACAACCCGTCACTGCAGTAACCATTTTGGTGAATCTGCATTGCAGATCCTCCAGCTCTGTCACAAGTACGTCCTTCCTGGGCTGAGGAGTCCAGATCCACGTGGGATATTCCGAGTGCCCTGCGACGAGGTTGCTGCAAGGCTCAGGGTGGCACGGTAGAATGGCGGTTAGGCTAGCGATCGGGGTTCAGTTCCTATCACTGTCTGTAAGGAGTTTGCATGTTTTCCCCGTTTTTCATGCATTTCCTCCAGGTGCTCCACATTCCAGAGACGTACGGGTCAGGGTTAGTGAGTCGTGGGCGTGCTATTTTGGGGTCGGAGGCATGGCGACCCAACACAAAACTCGCTGATTTGATTTGACGGAAATGACGCACTTCATTGTACGCCACAGTGTACGTGTCACAAATAAAGCTAATCTCTTTACCATGCCGCAGGGCAGCACAGTAACGTAGCGGTTGGCATTACACGATTAGGAGTACATAGGTCAGTTGGTCACTGGGACATAACTGGGCAGCGCAGGCTCGTTGGGCTGAAAAGGTCTGTTACTGAGCTGTACCCAATTCTCCACAATCTCCCTCCGCATACGTGCACCACAAGGCTGTGTGCTTAGTCCCCTGCTCTACTCACTTTGCACTTACGACTGTGTAGCCAAGCCCAGCTCCAATGCCATTTTCAGGTTTGCTATTGACACCATTGTCATTGGTCGAGTCAAAGGTGGTGATGGATCAGCATATAGGAAGGAGATTGAAAATCTGGTTGAGTGGTATCACCGCAACAACCTCTCACTCAAAGTCAGCAAGACCAGGGAGATGGATTATTGACTTCAGGAGGAGGAAATCAGAGGTCCATGAGCCATTCCTCATTGGGGGATGAGAAGTGGAAAGAGTCAGCAACTTTAAATTCCTTTGTGATATCATTTCAGAGGATCTGTCCTGGGTTCTGCACATAACTGCCATTACAAAGAAAGCATGGCAGAACCTCTACTTTTTAAAAAGCTTATGTAGATTCAGAATGTCATCTAAAACTCTGAAAAACAGTGGAGAGTGTATTGACTGGCTGCATCATGGCCTGATTTGGAAATGCCAATGCCCTTGAACGGGAAATCCTACAAAGAGTAGTGGATACAGCCCAGTCCATCACAGGTAAAGCCCTCCCCTCCATTGAACACACCTACATGGAACGTTGTCACAGGAAAGCAGCATCCATTATCAGGGACGCCCACCACCCAGGTCATGCTCTCTTCTCGCTGCTGCCATCAGGAAGAAGGTACAGGAGCCTCAGGACCCACACCACCAGATTCAGGAACAATTATTATCCCTCAACCATCAGGCTCTTGAACCAAAGGGGATAATTTCACTCAACTTCATTCCATCACTGAACTGTTCCCACAACTTATAGACTCATCTTGGAGTACTTTTTATCTTATGTTCTCGATATCTATTGCTTAATTATTATTAATATTCATTTATTTTTTTCTCAGAAGCTGGTAAAACCTGAGATACAGGCATAGCCAAGCACACTCATTTTTCAATTGCTAGCAACTTTTGGACTAATCTAGTGGGGTTTAATTCCTCCAGCGTTTTGTGTGTGCCGCTTTGAATTTCCAGCATCAGCAGACTTTCTTGCGTTAAAGAAAAAGGTAATAGCTTGTCCAGCCTCTTCCTGGAACCCAAGCCCTCACATCCTGACAACATGCTCGTAAATCTTCTTTGTGTATGACTTCTGGAAGGGCAAGGCAAAATGAAAGACAACTGTGCTGAGTGTTAGTGAAAAAACACAGAAAGTCAATGAATTTCAAAACTAACCTGCAGATTCTGGAAATCTGAAACAAAAACAAAGTGCAGGAAGCACTCAGCAGGTCAGGCGGCATCTGTGGAGAGAGAAGGATGACGAGCGCTTCTGATGGGAGATCCGCTGTCAGAACCCTGAGAGTGAGGGTGAGGGAAAATGGAGGTGTGGCTTTGTTTGGCCAGGGTTGACAAACAAAAGGATGAGTACAAGTCTGGAAACCAGAGAGCAAAACGAGAGGAACACACACAAAGTGCTGAAGGAACTCAGGAGATCAGGCAGCACCAATGGAGAGGAATGAACAGTCGACATGACGGACTGAAATGTTTCTTCTCCCTTTTGTTCAAGTCCTGGTGAAGGGTCTCGGCCTGAAACATCGACTATTTATTCTTCTCCGTAGATGCTACCAGACCTGCTGATTTCCTCCAGCATTTTGTGTGTGTTACTCTGTACTTCCAGCATCTACAGAATCTCCACATCAAGAGCAATGCGGCCATCACTGGAAAAATTAGTATGACTGAAGCTAATGATGACTCTGTTGAGAGTTTGCCAGAGGTGTATATTACTTCATTGGTTTTGATCTTCCAAAGGTCCCTGGATTCATGAATGACCTTTGTGGATCGGGAGAAAGTCTGATTAAACCAAAATTGAGCTTTTTGGCCATCAGACTAAATGCTGAACACTGCACATCATTAAAAACACATCATCCCTACCATAGTGGTACTAGCATAGTGGTGGCTGCATCATGCTGTGGGGATGCTTCACTGCAGCAGGCCCTAGAAAGCTTGTGAAGAGTAAAATGAATGCAGCAAAATACAGGGAAATACTGGAAGAAAACCTGATGCAGTCTGCAAGAGAAATGTGACTTGGGAGAAGATTTGTTTTCCAGCAAAACAGTAACCCTATGCATAAAGCCAAAGCTATACAGGAATAGCCTAAAAACAATGAAGTTTATGTCCTGGAGTGGCCAAGGCAGAGTCCAGACTTCAATCCAATCAAGGATTTGTGGCTGGGCTGAAAAGGGCTGTTCACTCATGATCCCCAAGCAATCTGACAGAGCTTGAGCAGTTTTGTAAAGAAGAATGAGGAAGAATTGCAGTGTCCAGATGTGCAAAACTGATAGAGACGTATCCACACAGACTCAAGGCTGTAACTGCTGCCAATAGTGCATGCATTTTCTCAATACTTACTTGGGGTGGGGGGTGAATACTTATGCAATCGATTATTTTATGTTTCATATTTGTAATTAATTTAGATCACTTTGTAGGGGATCTGTGTTCTCTTTGACATGAAAGAGTCTTTTTCTGTTGATCGGTGTCAAAAAAGCCAAATTAAATCCACTGCGATTCAATGTTGTAAAACAATAAAACATGAAAACATCCAGGGGAGGGGAGGTTGAATACTTTTGATAAGCACTGTAAGAGTTGACTGTTAAATTAATTATCTTGTTTACAAAATTCCAACTCTCCACTAAGTTTCACTAAGTGACACAACAGCTCCCACCTGACGACCAGCTGATGGAATGGCGCGGCAATGAATTCCACAGATTCACCACCCCCTGACCCCCCAGCCAAAGATATCCCTTCTCATTTCAGTTCTAAAGGGACATCCTATTCTGTTGCTCTGCTCACCCACTATAGGAAACATCCTTTCCACATCCACTCCATGTAGGTCTTTCAATATTCCATAGGTTTCAATGAGATTGTCCTCATTCTTCTAAACTTCAGTGAGTAGATGCCCAAGATATTAAATGCTCCTCATACATTAACCTTTCATGCCCAAAACATTCTCGCGAACATCTTCTAAGCCTCTCCATTGGCAGCACATCCTTTCTTAGAGAAAGGGCCCAAAACTGCTCACAATACTCCAAGTGTTGTCTGACCAATGCCTTATAAATCTTCAGTATCACCTCCTTGCTTTTACATTCTAGTCCTCTCAAAATGAATGCTAACATTTCACTTGCCTGCAAGATAATCCTGCACAAGATTTCCTAAATCCCTTTGCACCTCTAATTGTTGAATTTTCTCCCCGTTTAGAAAATAGTCCACACCTTGGTTCAGCACAGCCAAGAAGGGCCAAAAGGCCTGTTTCTGTGCTGTAGTTTTTCTATGGTTTCTATGGTTTCTTTATTCCTTCTACCAAAGTGCATGACTATATACTTCCCTACACCATATTCAATATTAGATAGGTTTCAATGAGATCCCCCTCATTCTTCTGAACTCCAACCAGTATGGTATACACCCTGCTGAGTGCCTTCAGCATTTTATGCGTGTTGCTCTGGATTTCCAGCATCTGCAGAATTTCTGTGTTTACAATCACCCAGATGTCTGACTGCACCAGCTCATTCTAACGACATAGATTCAAGTGAGAGAATATATTACCACATTGACATGACACTTTTTCGTCAACTGCCATCAATTAGGACAGATCAGAGTCAGGCTGGGGCAATCAGCAATTAGGAACATGAAGGAGTGCTTCCTGAAATTGAGGACCAGTGCAGTACCAGGCCATAAAATTGTCATCTCAGTCTTTAATGATCAAAAGATGCAAGCAGTGAGTACGAAGCTTTGCAAGTAGAAAGAAGGAAAGAAAGATTTACTTTCTTTGTCACGTGTACATCAAAACATTTGAGATGTACAGTGAACTGTGGCATTTGCATCAAATCAAATGAGTGAGGATTGTGATGAGGCAGCCCGCAAGTATCAGCGTTCTACCAATAGCAACATCGCATGCCCACAACTTACTAACCCTAACCCATAAATCTTTGGAATGTGGGAGGAAACCGGAACACCTGGAGAAAACTCACGCACTGAAAGTTCAAACTTCAAATTTCAAAGTAAATTTTACTATCAAGGTACATTCTGTATATGTTAACCTTATACAACCCTGAGATTCATTTTCTTGTGGGCATGCTCAATAAATCTATCGAATAATAACCATAACACAATGAGGGCATTCAACCAGAGCGCAGAAGATAACAAGCTGTGCAAATACAAAAAGAAGAAATAATAATAATAAATTAAGGCATCCGTTAGTCTTGCGAGACCATGGATCTGCGCCTGGAAAGTCTTCACTCTCCAGGGCGCAGGCCTGGGCAAGGTTGTATGGAAGACTAGCAGTTGCCCATGCTGCAAGTCTCCCCTCTCCACGACACCAATGTTGGTCCAAGGGAAGGGCATTAGGACCCATACAGCTTGGCACCAGTGTCATCGCAGAGCAATTTGTGGTTAAGTGCCTTGCTCAAGGACACAACACGTTGCCTCGGCTGGAGCTCGAACTCACGACCTTCAGATCGCTAGTCGAATGGATTAACTACTTGGCCACATGCCCACACTAATAAATAATAAATAATAATAAATAAATAAGCCATAAATATCGAGAACCTGAAACGAAGAGTCCTTGAAAGTGAGTCCATTGGTTGTGAGAAGTTACAGCAGAAGTAATGGAAAATTATGTGCTGGATGAAAAGGTTACCGGGGTGGTATGTGAGGACAAGAGGAACCGTATCCCTGGTGGAGTGGCAGGAGGATGGGGTGATGACAGACGTGTGCAAAATGGAAGAGGTGAAGGTGAGGGTAGCACCCTCTCCACATCCACTTTATCAAGGCCTTTAAACATTTGATAGGTTTCAACACGATCTCACCCTCATTCCTCTGAATTCCAGTGAGTACAGGCCCAGATCCATCAGACACTCCTCATGCAATAATCCTTTCAATTCTGGAATCAGTTTGGTAAACCTCTTTTGGACCCTCAAAACTGCTCATAATACTCCAAGTGTCAGTTCATTCAAATATGGCCCAGATATTGGGGGGGGGGGGGGGCGGGCGGGTGGGAAAGAGAGAGAGAGAGAGAGAGAGAGACACTGAAGTGGGTCAACATTTCACGGACTTTAATGCGAACAGTATTTTAAGGGAAAATAAAACAATAAACGCTCAGCCAAACAGGGCCGTTAACTGAAACTCTCAAATGGAAAACTAGGTGCCAACACCATGGTTGAAAGGAATATCTAAATATAAAACGAATGCACACAAAATACTGGAGGAACTCAGCAGGCCAGTCAGCATCTATGGAAAAAAGTACAGTCGACGTTTTGGACCGAGACCCTTTGGAAGGACTGAAAGTCGACTGTATTTTTTTTCCACAGATGCTGCCTGGCCTGCTGAGTTCCTCCAGCAGTTTGTGTGTGTTGCTTGGATTTCCAGCATTTGCAGATTTTCTTTTGTTTATAAAACGAATACCGCCAGTCTTCAGCGTCAGTCGACTCGATAGTCCACTTTCTCAGACAAGGCCAAATGCAAGCGGGCAGTGTAATGTTGCTGTGCTTTGCTCAAGTTCTGACCAGCGCTGTAACGAAACAAAAGGAATTAAATACCGCTGTGGTGAAATAATAATTAGCTGGACTGTGCATATTCACGAGCATATTTGCCATATCTGCTGTGCAGCTGAGTGTGGTTGTGACACCAAGTGAGGTCTCTTCAGTGCCTTATAAAGCCCGAACATTACATCCTTGTTTTTATATTCTCGTCCTCTCGAAATAAATACTGACGTTGCATTTGCCTTCCTCACCACCCACCCACCCTCCAAATTAACCACTGGGGAATCCTGCATGAGGACTCCCAAGTCCATTTGCGCCTCTAATTTTTTTTTTCCATTCTCTCCATTTTTTGCAGGCATTCACAGTAGAGCGAAGAAATACAATAGGATGAATGGAAAACTACGCACAAAGACTGACAAACAACTACTGTGCAAAAGCGGACAAGTGGCGCAAATGCAAAAAAAGAATAATTTAAAAATATTTTAAAATAAATCATATTAAAGAATAATAAAAATATAAGTAAATAAATAATGCCGAGAACTTAAGTTGTAGAGTGGTTGAAAGTGAGTCCACAGGGGTTTGTTGAACCAGTTCAGAGATGAAGTGACATTACCCAGTCTTCATCTCCACCAGCACAGTGGGAGTGTTGTTGACAGGGGAATGTAACGCATTTGATCATGTGGTGAAAGCAATCAGAACCAGACAATGCTCTGTGAACTCGGTCAGGCTGATAAATGGTGCAATTAACAAGATGAGGCAGTGTGTCCCACAGCGGAACTCCACATAATTCATCCTCTTCCACTAACCCCAGCTGACTCAGCAAGTTCTGCCCTGCCTCTCTTTATCAGGACAGCTCAGTAAATATACGAGTCCCTGGTGAGAGATCGAGCCTCGCTGTCAATACTTCATTTAAGCATGAATCAGAGCTGGTAAGGATTTTGCGGATGTTTTAAACGCAGGATTTATCCGATCATTTACCAAGAATGATCCTCACAGTTGCCAAA
The DNA here is from genome assembly GCF_030028105.1 of Mobula birostris. Taxonomy (NCBI): domain Eukaryota; kingdom Metazoa; phylum Chordata; class Chondrichthyes; order Myliobatiformes; family Myliobatidae; genus Mobula; species Mobula birostris. The sequence goes on along the minus strand of NC_092383.1, from coordinate 93,511,167 downwards.
AGCCTGCGCTGTGCTGATGGGCTGCCGCTCGGACTCCCAAACCAGATTTCCAAGAATTGTCCATTGGTTGAATGGAGATTTGGAACTGGAAACGACTATCAAAGAGGCTGAAAAATCAGATTCAGGTTTACTATCACTGGTGTATGTTGTGTAGCGTGTTGTTTTTGCGGCAGTAAATAAAATACAGTACATAAAATATATGATAAATTACAGTTCAATACAGACATACAGAATCAGAATCACTGGTATATGTCATGGAATTTGATGTTATGCAGCAGTACATAATAACAAAAAACTGTAAATTACAGTAATAATTATGTATATTTTAAAAAGTTGAATTAAATAAGTTGTGCAAAAAGAGAGATAAAAAGTAGTGAGGTAGTGTTCATGGTTTCAATGTCCATTCAGAAATCTGATGGCAGAGGGGAAGAAGCTGTTCCTGAATTGTTGAGTGTGTGTCTTCAGGCTCCTGTACCTCCTTCCTGATGGAAGCAAAGAGAAGAGGGCATGGCCTGGGTGGTGGGGGTTCTTAATGATGGATACCACCTTTTTGAGGCATCACTCCTTGAAGAGTCGGGCATGTGGCCAAGTGGTTAAGGCGTTCGTCTAGTGACCTGAAGGTCGCTAGTTCAAGCCTCAGCTGTGACAGCGTGTTTGTGCCCTTGAGCAAGGCACTTAACCACACATTGCTCTAGTGTCTGTGCGAGGAGTGGCGCCCCACACAGACTTCCAATCTGCGTCCTGTAAGGCACGAAAATGCCCGACGCAGGCCTCTCATGGTCTGAGTCGACGCGCCCCCTCCCCTCCCTCCTTGAAGATATCCTGGATACTATGGAGGCAGGTGCCCATGATGAAGCTGACTAAGTTTACAACCCTCTGCAGCTCATTTCGATCCCCTGCAGTAGGCACCACCCCCCCATACCAAGTAGTGATGCAGCCAGTGAGAACGCGCTCCACTGCACATCTGTAGAAATTTGTGTGCCTTTGGTGACATCTCCTCAAGCTCCAAATGAAATACAGCCACTGTCATGCCACCTTTGTAGCTGCACTAATATGTTGGGCCCAGGATAGATCCTCAGAGACGTTGACATCCAGGGACTTGAAATTGCTCACCCTCTCCACTTCTGATCCCTCTCTGAGGACTGGTGTGTGTTCCCTCGTCCTACCCTTCCTGAAGTCCACAGTCAATTCTTTGATCTTACTGACGATGTGCAAGGTTGTTGTTGTGACACCACTCACTAACTGATCTAGCTCTCTCCTTTACGCCTTCTCATCAACATCTGAAGTTGTGCCAATGACAGTTGTGTTGTCAGCAAACAGTATATAGATGCCTTACGGCTGTCATAGCCCGGGGAGGTAGTGAGTGGGCATTGTCCCTCTAAGCTGCACAAAGTGTGCGGCTGCACAGTAACTGAAATGCTCACGTGCACGTGGCTTTTGTTGCCACGCAGTTGGAATTTTATTACTAAAATGTTTTGAAGTGCCGCACAGTTTTCAGCCCACGTAAAAATTTCCTGCTCAGAGCAGTGGTCGGTCTGTGCAGCTGTATAAGAAAATTAGAGGTGTCTTTGGTAATGGGGATAAGCTCTCACTACCTATTAAATGCTCCCAATGACGTGCACCTCAAATAGCCTCTGACAACCAGTTCGAGCTCCTGGCCTTCATGTGTGGCTTAACTACTAAGCCTGGTGGGACCGTTTCTCCTGACAGGAGAGGGGGCAAAAGTGGGTTTCTAGCTCAGTAAAACCAGTCGCTCCGGGCAGACGGGGCTCATCAGCCGGGGTTGTCAGCTCATCCAGGAGAAGGAAAACTCTGATCTCATACCTCCACTGCCTTGCGGCTGTACCCACTCATGGGGAAGGCTTTGGCGTAAACCCTGAGGGAAATCCCGGAGCTTTAGTCCATAAGGCAGTCCTACATTAAGTTCAACACTGACTGACTCCCGAGATGTCACTGGTGCCAAACTCTATGGGTCTCTACTGTTCCTTTGGATTCATCAGCTGCATGGGTAACAGCTTGCTCTGCATATCATACTGTCCTGGCTTATGTATCAGATAGACAGCTAGGATGCAACATTCATAGCTGACCCCAACAAGCATAGATATGTGTGTGTGTGTGTACCAGTTGCAAGGAAAAATTTCTGAACGCTTTGCAATGACTTGGTTTTCTGCACTAATTACTCATAAAATGTGGACTGATCTTCATCGAAGTCACAATAATAGACAAACACAATCTGCCTAAATTAATAACACATTAATAATTGTACTTCTTTAAAGGTTTCAAAGGTACATTTAATGTCAGGGAAATGTATACTATATACATCCTGAAATGTTTTTTCTTCGCAACCATCCATGAAAACAGAAGGGTGCCCCAAAGAATGAATGACAGTTAAATGTTAGAACCCCAAAGTCACTCCCCCCAGCTCCCCTCCCTCCCGCACATAACTGGCAGCAAACACAATTCTCCCCTCTCCCCAGCGGCAAAAAGAAGCATTGGCACCCACCACCGAGCACTCAAGCATGAGCAAAGCAACAGCAAAGTCACAGACTTGGAGATACCCAAGAACATGCGTTTCACCCGGTATTCGACATACCGCAGGTTCTCTCTTTCCCTAATAAGGGAGAAAGGGGTGTCTCCATTTCACAGCGAGAGGGGGGACATAAACATCTCAATGGTTTACGATGTTAAAAGTCCATTGCGTCACTTTTTTCAAGCTCTGTGCCCAAAGATCTCAGATCTCTGGGCACACAGCCAAAGATGGTCCAGCTCCCACGACACGTTGGTCCGGGACACCGACCTTCGATCCACCCGTCTCCAGAGTCCAGAGTCCCGAGATCCTAGGCTTCTAAAGCCAAGCCGGGGCCTCGGCATGCCAAACAACGGCCAGTCGTGAAACCCTGAGAGCAGGTCCCATTCCCACAAAGAACCGTAGTCAGCATGTAACTCCAGGCCAGGCTCTTCAAAAGAACCCTGAAAGGGAAAATAGAGATAATAGAGATATTAAGGATGGAAATAGAGCTGTTTCCAAAGATGCGAGGAAAGAAGTCACTGTTTAGTGTCAATACTGAGTACACCATTTAAACAATCACAGACTAGGTTCAAAAAAGTACGTGAACCTCTGGGTAATGTCTTCTACAAAAGCCATTTGGAGTCAAGTGATTCAATCATTGAGATGAGATTGGAGCTGTGGGTTGTAGAGGTGCCCTGCCCTATAAAAAAGACACACAAAATCAGGTTACTGACAGAGCCTGCTCTTCTCAAGAAAGATCCGTTTATGGGCACCATTCCTTGAACAAAACAATGTTCAGAAAACCTTAGAAGAAGAATTGTAGAGATGCATGAAGCGGGAATTGCTACAAAAGTGTTTCTAAAGTCCTGAATCTTCAGTCCACAGTAAGATAAATTGTCTTCAAGTGGAGGAAACTCAGTACTGTTGCTACTCTCCCTGGGAGTGGGTGTCCTGCAAAGATCACACCAAGAGCACGAAGTGCAATGCTGAAGGAGGTGAGAAAGAACACAAAGGTAACAGCAAAGGACCTGCAGAATTCTCTAGAACTTGCTAAAGTCTCTGTTCATGTGTCCACTATAAGAAAAACACTGAACAAGGATGGTGTTCATGGAAGGACACCACGGAGGAAACCAATACTCTACAGAAAAAAACATTGTTACACATCTCAAGTTTACAAAAGACCACCTGGATGCTCCACAACACTTCTGGGACAATGTTCTGTGGACAGGTGAGACAAAAGTTGAACTTTTTGGCAGAAATTCACACTGTTATATTTGGAGGAAAAGGGGCACTGCGCACAAACACCAAAACCTCACCCCAACTGTGAAGCCTGGTGGAAGGAGCATCATGTATTGGGGCTGCCTTGCTGCCTCAGGGTCTGGACAGCTTGCAATCGTTGAGGGAACAATGACATTTTACAGGAGAATGTCAGGGTCCACCACCTGAAGCTTAATAGAAATAGGATGATGCAACCAGACAATGATCCAAAAGACAAGAGTAAATCAACAACAGAATGGTTTAAAAAGAAGAAAATTCGTGGTTTGGAATGGGCAAGTCAGAGTCCAGACCGTAGCCTAATTGAGATGCTGCAGCATGACCTAAAGAGGAGGGTTCATACAAAGTATCCCAGAAATATTGATGAACTGAAACAGTTTTGTATGGAGGAATGGTCCAAAATTCCACCTCACCATTGTGCAAACCTGATCAGCAGCTACAGGAAACGTTTGGTGGAGGTTATTGCTGCTAAAGGAGGTTCTACCAGTTATTAAATACAAGGGCTCACATACTTTTTCTAGCCTGGACTGTGATTGATTAAACAAGGTGTTCAATAAAGACATTAAAAGAACAATTGTTTGTGTGGCTGGGGTTTTGGGGCCTCAGGGTCCTGTAATTCAGTTTTAGCTGCAGCTCAGCCCAGTAGTCCAGCTTTCTAAAAGGAAACTGCACTCACTATGTTGGTGGTCTGCAGTCCAGAATCTGCTGGTGTTAAGGATCGATTTTTTAAAATCATCATAAATCCAACACTGCCTATTGAAGTCCCCATGGCTGTGACTGTAGATTTTAGCAGTGGTAGTTCTCACTGGGTGGCTGGGCGGAGGTACATTCTCACTGTCCATTATGCCACGGGCGTTTAGGGCAGCAATGAAGGTCCTCCTTCTCTGGTGGTGATAAGGGCTTCTTTCATTGTGTCAGTAGCTTCCTCTCGGTTTTCACTACTGTCGGTCATGCAAGTCCCAGGTGGAAACTCAGGAATACCGTTGCACTCAGATGTAGAAGGATTCTTCATAACAATTTTGTTTGACCAGTCTGAGTTGTTAGCCTTGAGCTGAACCCCAGACCCTGGCAGACTGGTGCGCCAACTCTTAGTCTGTCCTCTACCCTCTGACCTGTTTGTTATGGGTGACCCTACCAAGAGCCAAAACATAAATCCTTGACTTCAACCGATATAGCTCTCCGGTTCATTGAGGCATGCAAGCTCCAAACCCAATGGCAAGGTTGTGGTCCTCTTGCAGGTGGGTGGAGATACTTTTCTACCAGAGGAGGTGTAAGGCGTTCCTTCCCTCTGCTAACCTGCAGGTCACCCCTGGGCAAGGTGTAGCACCTGCTTTGCCCCCGATCAGGGTCATGTGAAGCCATGGGAACGGGTGGTGGATGGTCGTATGAACAGCTGGTGCATTTCATAAGTCCTGGTTTTGCACCCACTGACACCAGGCAGACAATGTCTGAAGAGTATTGATAATGGCTGGGGTCACCCATCTTGTAAGAACACTGTCCAGAAGCAGGGAATGGCAAACCACTTCTGTAGGAATATTTGCTAAGAACAATCATCGTCATGGAAAGCCTGTGATTGTCCACATCATACGATACAGCACATGATAATGATGGTGATGATGAGCCCTAAATGGGGAAATAATGATTCCCATTAGAGCTGCCAGTCCCCTCCTTTCGGCCGCTGGCCGTCCTGTTGAGTGCTCGTCCCTTCTCTGCCCCCTCACCCTACTCGGTTCCTTTCCTCTGATCTGACTCAACAAACAGTGTGGTTGAGTTTATTGTCAAGTATGGTGAGGTAGAGGTACAATGACAACTTGCTTGCAGCAGCATTACAGGCACAGATGTACAAACAACAGACAGAACATAGGTCTTACCTGGAGTATTCTGTTCAGTTCCAGTCACCTCCTTATAGGAAGGATGTGGAAGGTGCAAAGGAGATTTACCAGGGTGCTGCCTGAATTAGAGAGCACATCTTATGAGGAGAGGTTGAGCGAGCCAGGGAGAATGAGAGGTAACTTGATAAAAATTTCTCAGATGATAGGAGACATCGATTGAGTGGGACAGCTAGAGACTTTATTTCCCCCAGGGCAGCAATTGCTAAAGCAACAGGACATAATTTTAAGGTGATTGGAGGAAAGTATAGGGGGTGTCGGAGTTAAGAGTGACGGGTGTGTACAACACCCTGCCAGGAGTGGTGGTGGAGACAGATACATTAGGGACATTGAAGTGACTCTTATACAGGTGTAACCCTCGGGTTCGGCCAATCGTGTTAATCTAGGGGAGACAGCCTCCAGCCCGGCCAAACTTGAGAAATCTTGTTTGGGTGGACGCTGCATGATGTGTCCCCTGTTACAAATCTGCACCACAAAATAACAAACAGTACACGATATGCAATTAAATGATTGAGCTTTATAATTCTTAATTTGACTATAGGGTTAGTAAAGGAAACTAAAAGAAAAAGGGCCCATTCTCATGAAACAGTCCAATGCGCAACGTTGGAGCTCACTGATAAGCTGTTTGTTCATTCTCCATCGATTCCCCCCCCCCCGAGTGTCGACTCCCGACCCCATTCCAAATCCGCTCAGTCCTGCAGTCTACAACTTCCCCATTCTGGCATCTTCTCCCGAATTAAAGCCCGCGAAATCCCTTCTCTCGGACACATAAGAAAGAAAAACACCACCCGTCGTTGGCCAGAAGCCCCCGTTATCTCTAGTCATAACCCAAACACTGCAGCTACAGAGAAACCACTACATTAGCAGTGAACCCTTTCCCAGGGCGTTATGTAGGCACATAGACAATAGAAAAAGGGAGGGAAGGGTTAGTATACTCTTGGGGTAGGTTAAGAGGTCAGCACAACATGAGGGCCAAAGTGCCTGTACTATTCTGTACTCTTCTATGTTCTTTACATCAATTATACCACCTCAACAGTTTGCTAACGTCCATGTGTGGAGTAATTCACTCAGGCTGATGAGCAGAGTCTGCCTGAGCCTGCAGTCAACGAACTCAAACGGATCGCTCAGAATCAGATTGATTGTCGCTGACTTTGGTAGGGTGAAATTTGTCACTTTGTGGTAAAGCAGCATCATGCAGACATAAAATTACCATTAGGTAAAAAAATAAGCAGTGAAAAGAAAGGAATCACAGACACCAGAGATCTCACAGGTGCTGGAAATCCACAACACTCACAAAATGGAGGGGGGACTCAGTGGGTCGGGCAGCACCTATGGAGGGAAATGTTCAGATGACATTTTAGGTCAAAACTCTTCTTCAGGACTGAAAAACATTATCGTAGTAGTGTTGAGTATGATATTCTACCAAGGGGTTGTCTGTTGGTTGGTCCTCAGGTGGCTGAGGACCCCGATCAGAGATACACACTCCCAGGATGTCCGGATGGATTCCTGCATTGGAGAACGCCTGTGTGTGACTTTGTTCAACATGAGGAGGCTGATGCACAGGCAGCCCCAAGCGGTCCCCGACAGATCGGTCACCCCCCACCACCTCCCCCATCCAGGACGCGATCTCTTCCCACTCCTACCATCGAACAGGAGTCTTAGGTCCCACACCACCAGATTCTGGAACAGTTGTTACCCGACAGCCATCAGGCTCCTGAAAGAGAGCAACACACCCAAAATGCTGGAGAAACTCAGCAGCTCCGGTGGCGTATGTGGAAAGGAATAAAGAGTCCACATTTCCAGCTGAATCCCTTCATCAGGTTGGAAAGAAAGGGGAAAGAATCTGAAATAAAAAGCTGGGGGGAGGGGAAGGAGGATAGCTGGAAGGTGATAGGTGAAGACAGGTGGGTACGGAGTGGGGGGAGGAGGAAATAAGAAGCTGGGTGGTGATAGGTAGAAAAGGTAAATGGTCTGGAGAGGAAGGAATCTGATAGGAGGGGAATGCAGACCATAGGAGAAAGGGGAAGAGAAGAGCACCGGGGCGGTGGGGGTGGCGATAGGCAGGTGAGGAGGAGAGGAGAGGTGACAGAGGAGTCAGAATGAAGAATGGAAGAAGAGGGAAGGGGAAGGTGGAAAAATTACTGGAAGCTAGAGAAATCAATGCTCATGCCATCAGGTTGGACTCTACCCAGATGGACAATGAGTTGTTCTTCCTTCTACCTGATAGTGGCCTCATCGTGGCCGGACAGGAGGCCACGGGCCGACATGACAGAAAGGGTTTGGGGATTCGAAATGAAATGGTTGACCACTGGGGTGACCTGCTTTTTACAGATGTAGCGAAAGTGCTCAAGAAAACAGTCCCCTCACCTGTGTCAGGTCTCACCAATATAGAGGAAGCCACGTCAGGAGCACCAGATACAGTAGGCGACCCAAACAGATTCGCAGGTGAAGTGTTGCCTCACCTGAATGGAGCTGAGGGAGGAGGTGAATGAGCAGGTGTTGCAGGCCTCTTGCCAGAATAAGTGCCAGGAGAGTGAGATGAATAGCCAAAGGAATCGTGGAGAGAGAAATCCCTGAGAGAAGGGAGATGGGCAGGAGGTAAAGATGCGTTTGGTGGTAGGATCCTGCTGAAGATGGCAGAAACTGCAAAGGATTCTGTGATGGATGTGGAGGTGTGTGGCATGGCAGGTAAGGATAGAGGAACTCTATCCCTTTTAAGGCAGCGAGAAGATGGTGTGAGGGCAGATGTTTGGGAAATGGGGGAGATGCGGGTGAGGACAGCATCAACAGTGGAGGAAGAGAAACTCCATTCTTTAAAGAAGGAGGACATCTTTATTAATTGAAGGGTATAATGAAATACAGTCAACAAAGAAAATCTTTCACATTTCATAAACATTTCCTCATTTGACTGTGTCGGCATTCAGTGGGCTGGCAGTTTATTAACAATGAGCTACCAACTTCCATTCTGTGTTTATTGTTACAATTTGTAACAGTGTTGTAATTTGAAACACTGAAAATGTAAACATGTTGAAGCTCTAAAATATTTCAAAGTTAAGGTTGTGGTACATTTGTTATTTAGAAAATGTATGGATTATATTCATTAATACATAATTACAAAGTATTTCATAATTATATTATCATAGATTACAAAATTATTTAGCATAATTTCAAAATTATACTAACAATATATAAGAGAAAATTCCAGCTGTGCAGCAACGAAGGCTATGTACGCAGGAGCATTTCAGCTACTGCTTGGCCACACACCCACGCAGCTTAGAGGGAACAGTACTTAGTCACTTGGAAACGATTTATGGTTGAACAATTTTCTTCAGTGCTTTTTCCAATATAATGGATTCCCTCTATTGTCTGTGTTCTCTTTATTCTGATTTTACTGTGGGAGTCAAATCTTTAAAAGCCCAGAAATAACTTGGGTGCTTTCAATGGATGGGATATTGAATGCACAGTATCACACTCTGCTCCACACAGAAGGAAATAATTGAAAAGTAGTGATGAGAATCAGGTTTCTTATCACTGACATATGCCGTGAAATTTGTTGTTTTGTGGCAGCAGCACATTGCAAGCTTTCACTTTCTGTATCTTGGAAGTCACCTCTCCTCCAATGTCAACCTTAATGACGAGATCCAACATCGTCTTAAATGCACTGGAACAGCTTTTGGACGTCTCCGAACAAGATTCTTTCATGATCGTGACATCCGAACAGACAGCAAAATGTTAGTGTACCAAGCAGTGGTAATCCCAACGCTCCTGTATGCATCAGAAACCTGGACAACATACCGACGACATCTGAAGGCACTTGAAAAGTTCCATCAACGCTGTCTTCGAAACATCTTAAATATCAGCTGGGAAGATAGAAGAACCAACGTCAGTGTGCTAAATGAAGCAAAAACAACAAGCATTGAAGCCTATGTCATCAAGAACCAACTAAGATGGAGCGGTCATGCTGTTCGGATGAAAGACGAACGTCTGCCGAAACAAATCTTCTACTCCCAGCTTAAAGGCAGCAAATGTAAAAGAGGCGGACAACAGAAGAGATTCAAAGACTTAAAAGCCAACATGAAGAAATGTAACATCGACATCAACAACTGGGAAACCAATGCCAAGGACAGGAAACTCTGGCAAGCCATCATCCGAGAAGGAACAGCAACTTTCGAAGCCAACAGATGTGCAGAATTAGAAGAAAAGCAAAGAAAATGGAAAGAGAGGCAGCAACAACCAAAGCCCGATCTGCCATCTGGAACTACCTGTCCTGAATGCGGAAGAACTTTCAAAGCCAGGATTGGACTCATAAGCCACTTGAGAGCCCATAAGTAGATCAACAGAACAAAGACCATCATCCTCGACCTCAAGGGATAGCCACGACCACGACTACATTGCAAGCCATGAAACAGTATAAATTTCAATAAGAAATACATATAAAAAATGAAATAACTCGTGCTAAAGAAGAGCAAAGAGTGAAGTAGTCATAGATCAAACTGCATAGAAACAGGCCCTTTGGTGCCACTCGTCCATGTCACCAAGGTTTATTTACTTAGCGATACAACACCGGACATTTCAACCCAGTGAGCCACATTGCCCAGCAACCCACTGATTCAACCCGAGCCTAGTCATAGGCAATTTACAGTGACTAATTAACCTACTGACTGGTACTTCTTTGGATTATGGAAGGAAACCGGAGTACCCGGAGTAACCCCCACACCCTCATGGGAAGAACGTAGAACCTTCTTACAGATGGCATTGGAACTGAAATCCAAACTCTGAGTTGTTATAGTGTCATGCTAACCATTATGTTACTATGGTGACAAAGCTCGTCCCACATGCCGGTGTTTGTCCTATAATCACCTGAACCTTTCCAATCCACGTACCTATCCAATTGATTTTGAAAAGTTAATTTGGCTGTCTCAACTAATTTCTCATCTCCCCTACTGCAGATAATACTTTTTCTGTAAGAGTTGCGCCTTAATTTCCTCTCAATTCTTTCCTCTCTCAGTTTGAATCCATGCCATTAGTTCCTCATCCCCTAACGCTGGGAAACACACTCATTCTATCCATGTCCCTCATGATTTTATACATCTCTGTAAGATCACCCCTCAGTCTCCTATGATCCAAGGAGTAAAGTCTCATTACGTCCATCTTCCCCTAGTAACTTGTTCCTTTGATTCCTGGCAACATTCTTTTAAATCTTGGATAGTTGGTAGTGTGGAGGAGCAGAGGGATCGGGGGGTACATGTCCACAGAGCCCTGAAAGTTGCCTCACAGGTAGATAGGGTAGTTAAGAAAGCTTATGGGGTGTTAGCTTTCATAAGTCGGGAGATGGAGTTTAAGAGTCACGATGTAACGATGTGGCTCTATAAAACTCTGGTTAGGCCACAATTGGAGTACTGTGTCCAGTTCTGGCCGCCTCACTATAGGAAGGATGTGGAAGCATTGGAAAGGGTACAGAGGAGATTTACCAGGATGCTGCCTGGTTTGGGGAGTATGGATTATGATCAGAGATTAAGGGAGCTAGGGCTTTACTCTTTGGAGAGAAGGAGGATGACAGGAGACATGATAGAGGTATACAAGATAATAAGAGGAATAGATAGAGTGGATAGCCAGCGTCTCTTCCCCAGGGCACCACTGCTCAATACAAGAGGACATGGCTTTAAGGTAAGGGGTGGGAAGTTCAAGAGGGATATTAGAGGAAGGTTTTTTACTCAGAGAGTGGTTGGTGCGTGGAATGCACTGCCTGAGTCAGTGGTGGAGGCAGATACACTAGTGAAGCTTAAGAGACTACTAGACAGGTATATGGAGGAACTTAAGGTGGGGGGGGGGTATATGGGAGGCAGAGCTTGAGGGTTGGCACAACATTGTGGGCCAAAGGGCCTGTAACGTGCTGTACTATTCTATGTTCTATGTTTCCTGTACTCCTTCTAGTTTAATAATAGCAGCATAGCACCCACGTGATACTATTCCAGCTTGGGATGTTTGAGAGCTTGGAGTTCGATTACGGCGCCGTTGTGTAAGGAGTCTTGTATATCCTCCCGTAGAATGCGTTGGTTTTCTCCAGATGCTATGGTTTCTTCCCACAGTCTAAAGAAGTACTGGATAGGTTCAAGGTTCAAAGTTCAAAGTTCGAAGTAAACTTATTATCAAAGTATATATATGTCACCATATACCACCCTGAGATTCAATTTCTTGTGGGCATATTCAATAAATCCATAGATAAATCCGTAACAGAATCAATGAAAGACCACACCAACTTGTGCATTCAACCAAAGTGCAGAAGACAACAAACTGTGCAAATACAAAAAGAAATAAATAATAATAATAAATAAATAAGCAATAAATATTGATTGTGGGAACATTTCAGTGATGGGACGAGTAAAGTTATCCCCTTTGGTTCAAGAGGCTGATGGTTTAGGGGTAGTAACTGTTCCTGAACCTGGTGGGGTGAGTCCTGAGTCTCCTGTACCTCCTTTCTGATGGTTAATTGGTCATTGTAAATTGTCTCATGATTAGGCTAGGGTTAATTGGGTTTTCATGGGTTACTGGGGCGGTGTGACTCAAAGGGCTGGAAGGGCCTACTCGCGCTGTCTCACTAAATCGATCAATCAATCAATCAATCTTTCTAATAGCAAGGCGACCAAAACTGGACCCAACACTCCAAGGTGGCCTCTTCAATGTCCATCAATGACCTCTCAACTTTTATACCCAATATCCTGATAGGTGAAGGCTCCTGTTTTCTATCATCCATGTGTCTGTCTAAGAGTCTCTTAAATGTCCCTAATGTATCTGCCCCTACCACCACCCTGACAGTGTGTTCCAAACACTCACCACTCCCCGTGTAAACCACCTTACCTCTGACATCCCCCTGCCCCTATACTTTCCTTCAATCATCTTAAAATTATGCCCTCTTGTATACCGCCCTGGGAAAGTCTCTAGCTGTCCATTCGATCTATACTTTTTCCCAACTAGTACACTTCTATCAAGTCACCTCTCATTCTCCTTTGCTCCTAAGAGAAAAGCCCAAGCTTGCTCAATCTCTCCTCATAAGACATGCTCTCCAATCCAGGCAACATCCTGGTAAATTTTCTCTGGTGTCACTTACCGCCCATTACGCCACTGGTGATTAGGACAACAATGAAGGTCTTCCATCTCTGTCTGTCCTTCAGGCTGCATCTATGAAGAGGAATAAACAGTCAACATTTCGTTTCCAGTCCTGACGAAGAATCTTGACTCCAAAACCTGGGAGTCCTCATGTAGGATTCCCTAAAGGGTTAATTTGCAGGTTGAGTCGGTGGTGAGGAAGGCAATTGCGATGTCAGCATTCATTTCAAGAGGACTAGAATATAAAAGCAAGGATGTAACGTTGAGGCTTTATAAGGCACTGGTGAGGCCTTACTCACAATATTGTGAGCAGTTTTGGGCCCCTTATCTAAGAAAGGATGTGCTGACATTGGAGAGAGTTCAAAGGAGGTTCACAAAAATGATTCTGAGATTAAAAGGCTTGTCATAGGAAGTGTGTTTGATGGCTCTGAACCTGTATTCACTAGAATTCAGAAGACTGATGGGTGACCACATTGAAACCTATCAAACGTTGAAAGGCTTTGACAGAGTGGATGTGGAGAGGATATTTCCTGCCGTGAGGGAGTCTAGGACCAGAGGATGTAGCCTCAGAATAGAGGGGCTTCCATTTAGAATGGAGATGAGGAGGAAGTTCTTTAGCCAGAGGGTGGTGAATCTGTGGAATTCGTTGCCACAGGTGGCTGTGGAGGCCAAGTCATCGGGCATATGTAAGGCAGAGGTTGTTAACTTCTTGATTAGTCAGGGTATGAAGGGATACAGGGAGTAGGCAGGTGGCCAGTGCTATCATGTTTGCTGTTGTGTGCTGGGGCAGCAGTCTGAGGTCAGTAGGCAGACATCAACAGAATCAACAAACTCATTCTTAAGGCCAGTGATGTTGTGGGGATGGAACTTTGGACTCTCTGACAGTGGTGTCTGAAAACAGGATGCTGTCCAAGTTTCATGCCATCTTGGTCAATGTCTCCCATCCACTACATAATGTACTGGTTGGGCACAGGAGTACATTCAGCCAGAGACTCATTCCACCGAGATGCAACACAGAGCGTCATAGGAAGTCATTCCTGCCTGTGGCCATCAAACTCCTCCCTTGGAAGGTCAGACACCCCTGAGCCAATAGGCTGGTCCTGGACTTATTTCATAATTTACTGGCATAACTTACATATTACTATTTATGGTTCTATTACTATTTATTACTTATGGAGCAACTGTAACGAAAACCAATTTCCCCCGGGATCAATAAAGTATGACTATGACTATTGAAGCTGAGAGGGAAATGGATCAGCCATGATGAAATGGTGGAGCCGACTCGATGGGCCAAATGGCCTAATTCTGCTCCTATATCTCATAGTCAAAATATCGACTGTTTATTCCACTCCATAGAGGCTGCCCGACCTGCTAGGTTTCTCCAGCATTCTTTGTACATTTCCAGCATCTGCAGAATCTCTTGTGTTTTATAGAGCTGCAACGTTACCCTGTGGCTCTTGGTCTCAATTCTGCTCCGATTACTGAAGGCCAACACACCATACGCCTTCTCAGGAACCCTGAAGAGTGAAAGAACTGAACTGGTCTCTGGAAAAATAATTGAATTTTGAAGTTACAGCAGGTGTTGGTGGTGTGTTACGGTGTGCTCTGATCTATTCAGCGTTGGTTGATTGCCAGGTCTGCTGTTAAAATCAGAAGCAGTTCACTGCAGCCGCTGCCAACATCTTACAACACAAACAGTGTCTGTAGTACCTCTACACTTTTGAAGATTTGGCTCCTACCAGTAAACGCAGAATAAAGAGAATGCACACAATGGAGGGAAAGCTTGATAAAGGAGAAGCAATGAAGAAAATTGTTCTGCGTCCAATTAGCTTTGACAGCTATTTCATTTCGCAGAACCCCCAGAGTTTACTCTGTCAGCCTGCAGCACTTGTCTCATTAACAACCATTAGAATCACTCTCACATGTTACTGTTGTCCGAATGAGTTACCCCGCACAGGGCTGCGATGTGCTGAACACTGAGATTTTGGTTGAAATTGCAATATTCCCATGTCAGTACTAATCAACGCCCCAAAACATGGGCCTCTGTACCTCCCTCTGCAACCTGGATCTTCGACATCCTCATCGGGAGATCACGGTAAATGCGGATTGGAAATGACACCTCTCCTCGCTGAGTCTGCTCTCCACTCACGACACAAACGGCATCTATAAATCTGCCGAGGATACAGCTGTTGTAGGCAGAAGCTCAGGTGGTGACGAGGGGGCATACAGGGGTGAGACAGATCACCTGATTGAATGATGTCACACACCAACCCTGAGCTCTACGTCAGCAAGATCAAGGAATTGACTGGGCACTTCAAGTTCAAGATTAATCATCATTCAACCACACGCATGAA